>NW_007726623.1:251904-263072 GCF_000696425.1 Galeopterus variegatus | reverse complement strand
CACGGAAAAAAAAAAAAAAAAAAAAAAAAAAAAAAAAAAAAAAAAGGTATTTATTCTCTTAAGGTAAATATAGATGGAACATTTGATAAGTCCCCCCAAACAACTGTGTGGCACCATTTGCAACCCATGTAAAACTAGAGGCAGCCTGTCCAGGTACATAAAATGTGCCTTGAGTAAATAAAGGTTCCTGTGTGCAGGGAAGTTTCCTGGAAACCAGCATCCCCCCAACAGTTGTGTTGCAAGGTGTGCTGATTCCCATGCCAGAATAGGCTGCTGATGGCTGTGGCCAGGTGGAGTTTACCTCCAGCCTCTCTCTTTCCTTGGCTCCTGAGTCCTAGGTGTGTTCTAGTTTCGTAGGGGAAAATGTATTCTTATTAAAGCTTAGTTTAAAAACAATTTTTTAGACAAAGTAGGAAATTCATTTTAATCTAGAGTTTGGACAGAATGGATTAAAATGATTTTATAATTCCAATAGATGATTTTGCTGTTTTCAAAAAATTTTAGGAAGACTTATTTGTTTTACTTTATGTAATTAAACTGTTAATATAGATGATGATATAAGTATCCTATTCTTCTAGGTATCCAAATATATCTTGTGAGTTGCTCACATCCGATGTCTCCCAGATGAACGATAGACTGGGAGAAGATGAATCCTTGCTAATGAAATTATATAGCTTCCTCCTAAACGATTCCCCCTTGAACCCACTACTTGCCAGTTTCTTCAGCAAGGTGCTAAGTATTCTTATCAGCAGAAAACCAGAACAGGTAAATATTGTTTTCCAAAAGGTAAGTATTAAGGCCGATTATCCCCCAGTAATGCTGTTGCTTTAGTGTTCTGAGTTTGCCTTAAATCCAGATTCTGTAAGAGAATGTATTTTAAACCTTAAACATTTTAAGCACTCACCTGACTTACACTGATGTATACATTAATGAGTATTTCTAACATGGCATATTCTTTTCTAAGTGCCTCAAATCTCAATTTGTTACCGTACTTTGGTTTCCTCTTTTGGCAAGTAGTTAGAAGCATGAGAATATTGGGCACACATTTGTGAAGCTAGTACTAGGACACATAACTAAGTGGTTGAGTATGTGAACAGAGTCTTAGTGACTCTTTGGCTGCCAAAAACATGATCACAAATGAAGCTTAAATCAAAAAGCTTTCCCACAAACATAATTGATGATTGCTTTGTACAAATGGTGATTCTGTTTTGTTTTAGTCAAAACCTTAAATGTTTAGGTTGAGCTGTCTGAGTATAGACTGTCATATATATATGTAGTTCTGCTGTTCCTACCCAGTAGTGCTTGACAAAAATTCGCACCTTACTGTTACAGCAGCTTCCTCCTCCTCCTCTTTCTTTTTCTTCTTCTTTTTTTTTTGGCTTTGTTTTTGTTCTTAATTCATGTGCACTTGGGAAATTAATTTTCCATGTATCTCTTGTATGTGTGGTGGTTCTCCCAAATATGGTTTCTGGACCAGCAGCATTAGTATCATCTGAGAATTTGTTAGAGATGCCAAGTTCTTAAGTCCTACCCCCAGACCTATTGAATCAGAAACTCAGCATGGGGCCCAACAATCTGGGTTTTTAGCAAGCCTTCCAACTGACAGTGATGCATGCTAAAATTTGAGAACCACCAATTTAGTAGATATTGGTGTTGAAAAGGATCTGCTTACCAGAGAATAGTCCATTTATGAAAATTGCACCTGAGGAATAACTAGAGCCTCAGTTGCTCAAGTACAGACTATAACAGACTTGCTAGAATTGCAGCAAGCAAGGCTGTGATGATATGGGGTGAAAGTCGTCAAATGAGTTGGGCCTGGCATCCCTCATGGTAGAAAACAGGCTCCTGTGACCTGTCCTTGCTATCAGCACACACGGAAGGACAGGAACTATTTTGGGCCCAGTATATTCTGTCCTATGCCAAGGTGAAGTGGACACATGTTTTATTTTAGAAAGACATTATCGTTCTTTTATACTCTTGAGTAGGATAACCTTCTTAAGTATATTGGGGATAAGATTTTTTTCTCTTAGGTAATAATCTGCAAGTCATGATTACTGTAATACAGATTGTCTCCCTTTTCCGCCTTCTGATTAGAAATTAAAGTACTGCTGGCTGTTTTAGGAGAATGCAAGCCATCCCATCACCCTAATGTCAGTTCTCAGAGATGGTTGTAGCTGTTGTCAAGACATCATGCTTCATTATTCTTTTTCTCCTCACTTCTGTGCTATTGGAACCCAAATTTGTGAGCCATGATTTTCAGCGTACATATGATACAGAGCAAGAATACATGTAAAACTTTCTGGAGCTCTGAGTATTGGTATCGGACCTAAAGTCAGATGTGATAAAGGGATGATGGTACGTGCCAGTGGAGCACACAGAAAGTGCCCTGTCAGCCTGTTACTCATTGCACTTCTCTGTCCAGGAAGCCTTGAGTGATAACAAGAGGATTCAGCAGCCCTTGCTCTTTTAGCTGCAAGGAGAGGTCAAACCTCTCCATTCTTTGAGAATTATGAGTGTAAATAAAGGTTTCCTGATATGATATTAGGATACATGATAATATTAGTTAGGATATATGCAACCACAAGTAATGACAAAAATTCAGACACAACTGACTTAACCAGTGAAGACCTTTATGAGCTCACAGAGCAGGAAGTTTAGCTGTACGGCATCTTCAGTTTTGCAAGATGGCGCATGTCAACAGTGTCATCTGTGGTACAGGTCCTTGTCCTTGCTGTACTGTCCAGCACTGTCTGGGGTTTGTGCTTTGGGCTTCAGATCCAGTATTTCTGCCACTGAGTCATGGAGTATTTTGATCACATGTGACTTTTTTCTCCTCTCTCTACTGTTCTTTTATAAACTACTGTGGGACTCAATTGTGATTGGATTGATTATGTGTCATTTCTTAAAGGTTTATTTCACAGTGTTTTACCTCATTGTCTAGAGAAGCAGTGTGTGAGTTGGTTAATCCTGTATTTACACCTAATTGTGTGAAGTAATTTTAGTTGTCATTACTGGCTGTTAGATTTCTTCATGTGGGCAGGATTGTGGCTTTTACAGCATACAAATCTAAGTTTAGATACCAAGAAAGCCACATTTTATCTCTAGAAGTTACTTAACCTGTCTGAGCCTTGCTTTCATCTACAACATTGAGTTATTTAATCCCCACCTTCAGGGGCTTTTGAGAAACTTCAGTGAGGTTCTGTTACATCAGCTGCCACACTGGCCGTGCTGATCCTGGGACTCGTGGTGGGTTTTCGAACAGGTGATAAGTGTACACAGAAATCAGAAGGCACACAAAGCTGTAGAGGACACGGTAGCCTCCCTCTTCTTCCACAAAGATCCAGTGACAAAGTCCTGATATCTATTACTATTTTTATATTTTCTCAGTATAGCTATTAGTCTCTTATTCCACCAGCTACCCTTCTTGTGTTCATCTCATCAGGTGAATTGCTGAAATAAAATCCAAAGGTAATGTTTACATAGCGGGTGGGTTACCTACTTTGAGGTAGAAATCTTTATGTTTTGAATTTTTTTCCCCTCTTACTTGCTAGAGTGTAATTAGGATTTTGAATATTCTGCATTTTTGTGCAAAAGATTTTGCTTTATGTCCATAACTGTAAAATGGTATATTCTCTTGCTCTTTATAGGCATATTAAAATTCTTATCCTCGTTCTTTGAGAATTAATAATGAAAGTAAATAGAAATAAGATTTTATCATGTTGTTGTATTAGGGGATGTGTGCTAATTTGGGAGATTTTTTTCTAAGGGGTTTTGAATAATGTAACTATTAGTCAGGCTTTCCCATTTGACATTTTATTGCTAATTCAGCATTTGCCATTCCTCAGCCTAAAGTTGTGGGGGGATTTGGGAGGGGGGCTGGATCAGGATTTAAAGCATTCTAAAGTTGCTAGTTACATGTCTTTCAGTTTTTGATTTGTTCTCCTCTAGATTGTGGATTTCTTAAAGAAGAAACGTGATTTTGTAGACCTTATTATAAAGCATATAGGAACTTCTGCTATCATGGATTTGTTGCTGAGGCTCCTGACATGTATTGAGCCTCCACAGCCCAGGCAAGATGTGCTGAATGTGAGTAGAACTCTGACCTGTCGTTAACTGGGGTTGGGGTTCTGGCGTGTGAGCAGACCAGGCTGCTGTGTGCTGGGTAGGATTCCGTGGGATTAGGGCTGGTAGCGGAGGGTTGTGTGGAGGACCCAGGAGGTGGGAGGGCGAAGGTTGTTCCAACACTGAGAGAGGCTCAAATTTTGCAAGACTAGTATTCCAGATTTGCATATGCCTAGGTATATGGGGTATTTCATTGTGAGTAGGTTCTTTCCCCTTGGCTGGTTTTTTTTTTGTGTGTGAGAATGGCAAGGTAGAGTGGGTTGAGGATTTGTCTTAAATCTAGGTCTTGTGCTAAGAACAGAAATGAGAAGGTTGGAAGCTCTAACTCTCATGTGAGTAAGCTATGAGGCTTCTTTCCTGAGAGCATGGCCATACTCTGCAGGGCTATCTCTGAAAGTCGAAACAGAGATTTTGGTATTTCCAGGGATTCAAGCTTCACAAATTCTCGTGGGTACCTTCTTATGGGATAAGAAGGAGAATGGAGTTTACTTCAAAAAGGACTTTAAAAAAATTTAGACAGATGGTGATTTTAGGGTGTGTGCCTCTTGAATAGATTTCTTAGGTGGAGTTTGGGTGAGAAGAGGGGAGGGTGTGAGTAACCTGTGCTTCTCTTCTTGTCTTCTTTCTCTTCCTCTCTCTCTTTCTCTTCTCTGCCTTCCAGAACCATTCCCCAATCCATTCCATCTTTAATACTCATCCCGGAACCTTAGAACTTACTCATTTAATGAAAGACCTAAAGAACCAGAAGTAGAGACAGGAGGGCCGGTGAGAGGAAGTCTGTCGAGTGGTGCCCAGGTCAGGGCATGTTTTGCTAAAGTGGACAGATGGGACAGGTGGGACAGGTTGTGCATTTGTGTGATGGGGTCAGGGCTGGATCTGTCTAGGTGTGACCCAGGCACCATGGTCATTGTGAGTAAACCAGCTGAGTGCACCTAGTGGATGTTCTGGGACTCGCCTGTGAGCAAGGGCCTTAAATTGGGATGCCTGGTTCCTTTTAAGTGTTGTGCATGTGAGTTTTTTCTCAAAAGAGGTCGAGGATTTTGGGGAAGATGGTGGAGGACAAGGGGAAGGAGGAAGGACAACTTTATATTTGGATTATTGTAGGGGGAAATTTATACAGAATCGTTTGCTGGAATGGATTTATTCCTTTGATCACATCTGGGTTGAATTTTAGGGTCCGTTTCCAAAGGAGTAGAGGCACTTTTGAAGAGAGTTAGTGATAGGTTCATAGTGATAGAAAGTTACTAATAGGTTATTGATGTAAAGGTGTAGGTTGGGGGAAGGTTAATTAGAAACTCCTAAATGTCTTATTTTGATTTGGTGGATCCATAGTGGGGGGATTAGTTCAAAAGTGGGCTTGGAATATAGGTGCTTATAGAGACAGTAGCATTCTGGGGCTGGCTGATTAGTTCATTGCCCAGAAAGTTTCCTGGTTTCTCCTGTGGTGGTCAGGAATGCCTCCTCCCCACATACAGGTGTCTATTGTCCTCTGTTTTAGGACATTGCTATTGTAAGTGTGGTCCCAGACATCACTGTGGGCTTGTTAGACATCTATAATCTCAGGTCTCACCCCTGGCCTACTGAATCAAATCTGCATTTTAACAAGATTCCCAGGTGATTTGTGTGCACATTTTAGAATAGATCTTGAAGTATAAAGTTGGGCCTTTACCTCTGTGGTGCCCACCTGATAGCTTTTGTCTGCATTTTCCTTTCATTGTTATGTTCCCCACAATGAGCCAGCATCAGGGTTTTCCTTTGAATCTTTAGCAAATTGTGTTTAATTTCTTGCCCCCTTCCCTGCCCCCCATGTCTCTATCTCCTTTAACCTTTGGGATTTTTTTTTTGGTTGGGAGGGTGTCCTTTCTAGGTAGTGAGCTGCCTTGTTGATTATGGTGTTTCAGTTCCTTGTGGAACTAACATTAAACCAGCTAATTTTTCCTTATTTTGATCCCATTCATATTTTTATTCACTGCAACATTTCATAAATAGATTAAAAAGAGATTGCTGTAGTCGTGATAATAGCTCTTTGCCAATATATGACAAGGCAGATAAACTGCTTCAGTGGTGGCTCCCCCTCAGCCCCCACATTTCCTTCAGTGAGTTTAGTTTTGGAATCTAAAAGTCCCTTTTTGTTCATTCTGTTTTTTGTTAACCCAGAAGCTTGATACTAAATATTGCTTTTAATCTTTCTGAAGCTCAGAGTAAATGTTCTCTTACAGAGAATGTATAGATTCCATCCTTCTTAGTTTCCCCTGCCCCTGCTCCCCATGTCTTAAGAATCAAAGTACAGGCCCCTTTAGTGCTGAGTGTCTGGGAGTTACCCCATGGCTAAAGAGCTGATGTATAGAATTTTAATATGTGGGTATTGCAATTTGGGGAGTTGTTGGTACTTTTGGCCTCTGTTAAAATAATATATTCACTGGCGTTTTCCTTGGGGGACTTTTAATTTTCTGTAGTGTTCAAAGTCCAGAGAAACCTGTAACATTCTACTTAAAATGTGATGGATATTTCCAAGTATGTTAATCTTCATTGGGGCTTGAACAGGAGCCACTCATTGCTATGATTACTCTACAATGTGTTTTACAGTGGTTAAATGAGGAGAAAATTATCCAGAGGCTTGTGGAAATAGTTCATCCATCGCAAGAAGAAGATGTAAGTTCGTTTGTGTGACTGTAAACTTGATAAAAAAACTGAACTGTGTTTGGGCACAGAGTATACCTGTACTAGATGTGATGATGATCAGAAAAGACAGGTAGAACAGCGATAATCTGTAGTTCTTGAAGTTGACAATTTTCTAAACAGTATTATATTTTGCTGATACCCAGAAAATTTACAGAAATGTAAAACAGCAGGCCCTTGTTCTAGCACTGTCTCTTTTCCAGAGTTGGGATTTCTTGCTGAGCCTGCCTGCTTTTGTTACAAACCTCCTCCGTCCACACTTTTTCTTTTATACTCATCTTTAGCCCAAATGATGTGGCCACATCTGCATTTGTTTTATCCAGTCTGGCTAAAGCCTTGCAGGCAGCACAGCAGGATCTTGCTCACCATTGAGCCCCTGCAGTTACTTGGTCATTGTACTTCCTGGCCCTGGCTTTTAAACTCTGACAGGTTTGGCCTTTGTCCTAGGTGCTGCAGGTTGACTTGGCAATAGGATTGAAGCTTGATTTGGAGTGTATAGATTGAGCTCTGTGCTGTGGGGACACCTTTCAGGACCAGTAGGTGTGTCTCTCTACAGAGATCTATAAGGCAGCCACCTTAATGATCAGGCCAAGCCATAGGAAATTGCCAGTAGTCAGCCTACAGATATGACATTCCATGTGGTTCAACCTAATATCTACAAAGGAGTTGGTTTAAGGGTGATGCTGGGTGTGTCATGGGGCCTGGAGGACCTCCTTTGTATGCCTGTAGGTTGCAGGTTAGATTGGACAGTGAGGACATGGGTGAGCAGTGTAAAGGAAGAAGCATATAGCCAGAGGATATTCTCGATCACAAAGGTGACTTTCTGTGGAGGTGGATCTAGCCCCTTCTACTCTGGTCCATTCAAATATTTTGGTACGTGGAGTTTATCTAAAGCAGGCTTTAAAAAAAGAAAAAGCCATAACTTCCCCATCATCCCCCACTCAGGACAGTGTAGTATGTGCTTTCTTGCAGTAGAGTCGTTACTGTTGCTAGAGTTAATATTCTGGACACATTCCAGTGTATACATGGATTGGGTGCTAAGGGAGTACTTGAGTGTGAGAACCCTTGCTCAGCAGAGGTCTCGGTCTGGTTGGGGTGATAAGCCCTTTTACTATGGACGGAGGAGCTTGAACATACTAGGAGCACGGTTGCCTTGTGATGGAGGTGTGGTCAGTGCAGGCTGTGGAGAACCATGACAGGAGCATATTCTGCCCCATTTATAGCGAGTAATTTCCAAGAACGAGGCTGGCTCCTCACTAAGTTCATGTTATTGAGCAGAAAAACGTGATTGTTCAACATGATATTGTACCTGTCTGCAGGGTCCAGGAGAAATGAGTAATTTCCAAGAACGAGGCTGGCTCCTCACTAAGTTCATGTTCTTGAGCAGAAAAACGTGATTGTTCAACATGATATTGTACCTGTCTGCAGGGTCCAGGAGAAATTGATAAAGGAGAAGCCCAAATCTGCAGCAAAGTTTTTGAGAAGGAAAAAGCATTATGGACATCAGCACCTTTCCTAGAAAGTTAACTTTGCCTTTTGGACTGCCCTATTGATACTTCTGTTTTGAATTAAGTAATAAATTACTTGTTAAAATTAGAAATTACTGACCAATCTGTATTTGTTAAGGGAACATTAGGCTCCTGATTTCAGTCAGTGGGTTTGGATGTCTTGGTGTATATTGCCATCTCTGCTGGCATATGGTTGTTCTACCTGTGTTGGGAACACATTGCTTAGTCTTTGAGTTAGATGCTGAGTTTCACACTTTGCAGAATATGATACTTGGGCGCTGAGATTTTAGAGCTTTCCTGTAAGGTAAATACACTGTGTACCAAGAGAAGTTTTAATAAGTTTTAATATTTCTTACCCAATGGTATCTTCCAGAAAATGGTATTTGCTTTTTTTTAAAAAAAAAAGCCAAAGAAGTCTGTTTGCATCTTTTTATGCTGATAAAAATATATTTGGGGGATATATTTTTTCAGGTATTCAGTTATAGAAATTTTTCCTTGTCAAAAGTTTGATCATGTCTCACACATAATAATATGAGAGTACCTCAAAAAATTCATGGAAAGATCCATTTTAATTTTATTTTTTTGAAGTACTCTCATGTTTTCTTTCTAAATCTTGTGTTTTCTGTTTAAAATATTTTGCAAACCTACTAACATGGATACCATGATGCTGATTATTTATAATAATGTAAAAATATTTAGCATCAGATCCAGACAAAGGTTTACCCAGGAAAAGAGAGAGAAAAAAGAACTATACTTGCTGTAGGTATGGTAGATTACATATGCATGTGAGATCTTCTGCTAGTTTTTTCACATACATTTAAAGAAATTAGAACCTTAATAATAACAAAAAGAAGTTCAGTACAATTTCATCAATCAAACATAGGTTATTAATCTAAGAAATTTGCTGACACAAGGAAACATAAAGGTCTCGTTATTAAAGACTGCCAATATTTTGTAGCTTCTCCAACACGTAATAAAACTATAAGTGCTGAGTACATCAGCAGCAGTCCTAATAAAATTGGTAGGTCTTCTCAGTCTGACAGGGTAAAAAATAAAACACAGATGAGCTACCCATAAATGAATAGCCTAATATGTCAATCCTTTTTTAATCTTCCTGTATATTGAGGCTCTTCTATATCTTTTGGCTTAACTACCTGTAAGATCCTTTTATTATAATAAAACATTTGTGTGCATTACTTCCTTGGCAAGTGTGAGACAGGCAAGGACAACTTAGAGACAAAGTAGTTTGTTTTAAACTCTATCTTTTGAGTAGTTATATTCTCCCAATATGTGTTGTAGAAAAGGAAGGAGTAGACAAGTTCTCTGAGGTAGCAAAACTACAAGAGATTAACAGCTTCTGAGTAAAATGGCATTTTACCTGCCCCATTTTAGTAATCCTCGGTGTTATGGCATATGTAGGAGTACTCCATTTAAACATACAAGACATTCCACATTCAAATACTAATTATGATATTAATTAAGTTGAACTTTGTAAAATTGCCATTTGAGTAGGTTTAAAATGTTGAATATCAGCAATTTCATATGGTTCATTACAGTGCTGTTCAATAGAAATATAGTAAAAGCCACATGTAATTTAAAATATTTTGTACAAAGTCTTAGAAATCCAGTATGTATTTTAAACTTAAAACATGTGAAATCAAATGAATTAAATTTTGAGTGTTCAATGGCCATACCCAGTGAATGGCTCCCATGTTGAAAAGTGCAGGTCCAGCCTGAACATCACACTGTTTGGTAATCTTTGAGTTCTTCAGTATCTGTGCAGCCCTCCACTTACACAACTTTATTTGAACCAGATGTGTAACCTAGCCATCAGAGCCTCTGTATGTGCTAGCTTTTATATTTCACGATGCGTCCTTAGTCCTGGATTAAGCAACTGTAGTTTCAGGAATGAAGAGAGGTATGTGTTGCAAATTTATGTCATTAAATATTAGTTGGAGTAAATTTTTTCAAATACATAGACCTGATAAGTCTGTGGCCCTGGATGTCAATGAATAAAACCTTCACTGCATTTAGCGGGGGGAGACTTAATCTATAATAGGGCTTCCCATAATCTTTTTGAGAATGAGAACTAACCCTTTCTGATATTTGACAAGCTCCCACATTGTGGCGGTTCTTGTGGTGTCTACTGATTGAGAAAATGCATAGTGACAAAAGGCTTCTATGAGTTTAGTAAACTTTTATTAATCATAATAGCATCTGTATATATTTGATAAATATATCATGTAATATGTAATACCTGTATATTTGATAAATTGTAATTTATCAAAGTTAATTATATACTATTAAGCCAATCTACTGGCAATATATAATATACAAATAAATTACATAACTATGTTATAATTTCAAATAATCCACAAGTTGGTCACCATCATATATAAACATCAGATGTATAAATATAAGTATCAGTTAGCTCTTAGGGAAATATTTGAAATGAGCTAAGGTTAAAGAAGGTGGTAAAGAGTGGTAGTGATACCAAGAAATCTCCAAGAAAGTGGACTGAAGTGTTAGATAATGAATATTTAGCTTGGGAAGCAATCTGGGCCTACATTGAATATGTTCCATTTAGTGACTCTGGAAATTTTTGAAGTTCAAAAATTCCTGAAAGGGCCGGCCCGGTGGCGCACTGGATAGTGCGCCGCTTGGGAAGCGCGGTGGCGCTCCTGCTCGAGGGTTCGGATCCCACATACAGACCGGTTCCCGCTCACTGGCTGAGCGAGGCATGGGGGCGACGCTGAGGGTTGCAATCCCGTTGCCGGTCCCCGGCCCGGTGCGGGGGCAACACTGAGGGTTGCGATCCGTTGCCGGAACCGAAAAAAAAAAAAAAAAAAAAAAAAAAAA
>NW_007726623.1:243234-251804 GCF_000696425.1 Galeopterus variegatus | reverse complement strand
CGGACACGAAAAAAAAAAAAAAAAAAAAAAAAAAATTCCTGAAAAACAGTTGTATTAAGATTATACTGTGTATCTCTTAATTTTTGATACTAAAGAGCTTAGAATGAGTTGGGTTTGATCCCATTTGAGTCAGTTTTATAGAAGTGAGTTATTCCTGTGGCTACTCATATAAAAAATCAAAAGCAGAACAAAAGAGAGCCATTGTCCCAAGGACATGGTTAGGAACCTGATGGCTTCATGCATAAAATAACTCATATTATGAGTTCCACTTATGCTTATCCAAGAACTGTTCCTTTTATCTTGTTTGAGAAGCTTGATCCTTCAGTTTGTTATTTCTTCTATATTTGGTGATATTTGTACGTTTAGGTAAGACTCAGACTATGGTACAGCTACTGTGATGTTGCATCTTGACCATCAAGTTTTTGCTTATTATTATGTTGTTCTTGTCCATCAGTAGAATTCTTTCATGATTACAGTAGACTTCCAATTTGATGCAGCTGTGAAATGGCGAGGGCCTCTGTTAGCCATTGCCTTCAGGCATCGGTCTTCATGAAAGTATGATATTGGTCACTGATGAGTGAGGGCCCTGCGAGTGAGTGAGGAGAATATGGACATCTACGGTTGCATGCTGTGTCAGTAGCCCTCCACCTGGGGCAGGGCTGCTATTTGAAGCATATGGACATTTTTTGTAAAAGGCAATCTGTTTTCCAAAGCTCAGTTCCAAATCTACCATTTATTCTATAGACTGCTGTGTGTTGAGTGGCTTTTACAGTACTCTTAGGTCTCACAAGCGGTTTTAGTGCTGGCCTGGGAGTACTTGAAAACCACTTCCTGCAAGGGGACCCCTCTGAAGTTAGGTTAGATACCAGTTTTATTTGCTTCCCCCAAATAGAGATTCTTACTTGCTGCCCTAGACTGGCAAGAAAGAGGTGGTCAAGGGAACTGGTGTATGGTATAGTGAGCACAGCTGTACCTTGGGATGACTAACATCTTTGCTAGTTGAGCAACCAGGGACAACCCAGTGGCATGTCACATTGTTAGGGAGATTCCATTTCTTAATTCACATGGATTTGGAAAACTATTGAGATTCTAAAAAACTGAGATTTTCCTTGACAGTGTTCATATAAATTTAACTAACAGATTAATCTTATGTTTTATATTAATTGTGGTCTTGCATATGTATAAGAGAAATATAATGGGAAGAACCTGCAGAGATGCTTTTTGGGCAGTAGTTCAGTCAGATCCATTTCATTGCTGCCATGTTATTTGATTTACCAAATTTTAATTGTAGAATAAATTGCAACAATTGATATTCTCTTTTACCTGTTTTAGATCTCTGTTAATTACACATTCATGTCTTTGTGGGAAACCATTATGGCTTCTAATTAGCCTTTTTGAAAATTTTTCCTCCTTTTGTGGGGGCAAAAGGTTCAAAGTCTTCTTACCACCCCCAGCCATTACCACCACCACCACTACCACCACCACCACCCTGGTCTAAGTGGGAGGTTACTTCCAGTCTTGAAATGTTTGTTGGCTGTCAGTGAGATTAGCAAAGGCAAGCAGGGCTCAGATTATTTTGCTGAAGGGAGGAGATAGGAATGAGAGAGAGAGAGAGAGAAAGTGTGTGTGTGTGAGAGAGAGAGAGACAGAGAGAGAGAGAGAGACAGTAAGCAGAGTCACTTACCAACTTCAATAAATATGAGGGTGCTTCAAAAAGTTTGTGGAAAAATAGATTGGAAAGATGATATGAATCTTTCCATGAACTTTTTGAAGTACCTGCATATATAAAAATAAAATGTTAAGTAAAGCAAATATGCCCAAGTGCAGCTGAACCCTTGCTCATGTTAATTGTACCATGATTTTTTTCTCTGAAGTTGTTAGTGTTAAGTGATGTTACAGTTAGTGCTTGACTATTGATTTGTTTCCCTAGGCAAGAAATTATAGAACAGCTTCTATCAAATATTTTCCACAAGGAGAAAAATGAATCAGCCATAGTCAGTGCAATCCAGATATTGCTGACTTTACTTGAGACACGACGGCCAACGTAAGCTTTCCTTTTGTCTTACAAAATGAGTTCTGTTGTTTTGCTTTTAGGTTTTTTAAAGGTTAAGAGTTAAGTTCTTGGTAGATAAATCTACAACAGCATGCACTTGAATATCAGGTGCTAAATCTTTCTCTACTAAATAAAATGCCTTACATATGAATACAGTTGAAAAATATGGTTTGATGAACATTATTTTTTGGCAGTATTTAGACTCTGGTCATTTGAGTTTTGTTCAGTAAGAGCACTCTTTAACCACTGAGAAAAACCCTTTAATCCTAAAGATACCAGTGAAGACTGTTTGCAGTGGGAGGAAGGAACCAGGAGAAAAAAAGCTATCCATGGGAGAGGCAGGAACACATTCTGGGCTCAGGCCATTAGAGATCCCCTATCACTGTAGTAAGGGCAGGATCATGGAGAAGGCCCATCGCTGAGGCCCTGGGACAATTCAACTGCCTAAGACTGAGGTTGAGCCTAAACAAGTTATTTACCCCTACCCTACTGCTCTCCACCAGGCTTCCAAGCATCAAGTAACAAGTAACAACAGTTTGCTAATGGAGGAAGAGCTAACGTGTGGAAGGAGACTCTCTCCCAAGGCAGGGGAGCAAGCTTAAAGGGAAGACCTTAGCTAAGGGTGGAGCAGACATTGAGAAAAACTTGGCAAACTGTCCCTAACCGTAAATACAAAGTTACTCAAGATGAATTTGAAGTCTGATGTACTGTGGAAAATTATAGTAACAGCCTAGTCCAACTTCTGACCAGATTGATTTGAACCCCTGCACTGAAGACCTAAAAAAAAGAGATGTGTCCATTCTTACATAAATATTATTTCCATCAGTTTTTACTATCTTACACAAGATGTCCACCTATCAATCAAAAATTAGAAGACTTAAGAAACAATATGAAAAGAACCCTGATGTACTCTTGGGAGAAAAAGCATTCAGTAGAACTGGACTCTAAAATGTTGGAATTATCAGACAGGGAATTTAATATAAATATGATTAAGATGGGAAAGACTTAGGAAAGAGTGGACAGTATGTGAACAGATGGAGAATTTTAGCAGAGAGATGGAATTTCGTATGGAAATGCTAGAAAAGAAAAACACAGTAGCAGAAGTGAAGAATGCCTTTGGGCTTATTGGTAAACTTTGACATAGCTGTGGAGAGAATCAGTGTGTAGGACATTAGAAATTACTCATACTGAAATACGAAGAGTTTAAAAAGGCAGTTGCTTGTGAGCTGAGAGGGCCTAAAAGTAATGACATGCCACTAGGAACAAGTACACTGAGTATCCAGATCTTGGTTGCTAACACTATTCTCAGTAAAAGGAATTAGGGCTCACTGGTGAAATGGCTGGTTCTGTGACTGCAGCAAGAAACGTACAAGATGAGTCTGGAATGTCTTATAGTGCCAGAAAGTAAGGAAGTGCTCAAAATAAAAAACCCCAAATGATAGCATCTGTCAAAGGGACTCTGGAGCAAACTGAAAGATGGCTATTCCTGATGGCCAGAGCTGGAATAATTTGCATAATAAAGTAGTATTGTATTGTAACTCAGATTATGAAATACATATGCATAAGTCCATACTGATATAAATAAATGATTGAATAAATAAATGTAGGAAAAGAGACAAATCTCCCATGTAGAAGAATTCCAGATAGGTTATGTATGATACTCAGTTCTCAAGGGGGTAGAACATAACTCCCCACTCTTTCTTTAAGTGAGGGCTGCATATAGTGAGTTCCTTCAAAAGAGTACAGTATGGAAAAATAACAAAAAGAGCAACTTTACATTGGAGACACCTGACACACTCTACCTTGGCCAGATAAAGTCAACAGCCAGTAATATGTTATGTTAATAGCACATACCCCTGATATGATGTATTGAAGATAGCACTTCGCCCATATGGTCTTCCTCTCAAAGACCCATAACCATCAGAAAAACATCAGAATATCCCAGTTAAGGGAAATTCTGTGGAATACCTGACAAGTTCTCAACACTGTCAAAACAAAAAAAGTGTATCGTAACTAAGAGGAGGGTAAGGAGACATGACAGTTAAATACACAGATGGTCCCTGACTTACATTGGTTCTACTTAATGATTTTCAACTTTATGATGGTACAATAGCAATACAAACTCAGTAGAAACCTTGCTTTGATTACCCATACAAGCATTCTGTTTTTCACTTTCAGTACGATATTCAGTAAATTATGTGAGATATTCAATACTTTGTTATAAGGTAGGCTTTGTGTTAGATGATATTGCCCAACTGTAGGCTAATATAAGTGTTCTGTGCACACTTAAGGTAGGCTAGGCTAAGGTATGATGTTCAGTAGATTAAATGTATTAAATATATTTTCGACTTTCAACTTATGATGGCTTTGTTGGATGCAGCCCCATCATAAGTCAAAGAGCATCTATTATGTGGTGTACTGGGTGGGATTCTGGAACAGAGAAAAGACATTAGGTAAAAACTAAGAAAATCTGAATAAAGTATGGATTTTATGTACCAATATTGGTTCATTAATTGTAACAAATGTACAGTACTAACAAGGGGTTAATAATAGGGGAAACAATTTGTGGGTTATATGGGAATTCTTGTACTCTCTTTGAAATTTTTCTGTATATCTAAAATTATTCTAATAGAAGTTGACAGAATATTTAGACAGAAAATCAGTAAAAATAAGAACATACTTCAAAAAGTTTGTGGAAAAATAGAATTAAAAGGTAATACAAATCCTTCTATGAACTTTTTGAAGTACCCTCATATAGAAGGCTTGAACAATGCTTGCAACCAACTTGACCTAATTAACACTTGGAAAACGCTCCCCCTAGCAACAGCAGAGTGCACATTCTTTTCAAGTACACACGGAACGTTTACCAAGTATCTTCGTCAACTTGGGGTGCTATAACATATTACCATTGGGCCGGCCCGGTGGCGCACTGCTACAGTGCGCCGCTTGGGAGCGCGGTGGCGCTCCCGCCGAGGGTTCGGATCCCACATACAGACCGGCCACTCACTGGCTGAGCGAGGTGTGGGCGCAGCACCGAGGGTTGCGATCCCGTTGCCGGTCCCGGTCCGGTACGGGCGCGACACTGAGGGTTGCGATCCGTTGCCGGGCACGAAAAAAGATAAAAAGGAAAAAAAAAAAAAAACATATTACCATAGACTGGCTGACTTAAACAACATTTATTTCACACAGTTCTGGATCCTCAAAAGTCCAGGATTAAGGTACTGGCAGATCTGGTGTCTGGTGAGGGTGCACTTCCTGGTTTACAGATGGCTACCTTCTTATTGTATCTTCATATGGCAGAGAGAGAGAGAGCAAGCTCTGTGTCTCTTCTTATAAAGGTGCACTAATCTCATTCATGAGGGCTCCACCCTCATGAACTAATTACCCTCCCAAAGGCTCTGCTTCCTAGTACTGTCATATTGGGGATTAGGATTTTAACATAGGAATTATGGGGAGACGTAAACATTCAGTTGATAACACAGAGAACAGATTCCCAGCCATAAAACAAACTTAAAATAATGAAAGTTATACACCATATGTATTTAGGCTATAATGCATTTAAACTAGAAATCGATAAAAAGATTTCTGCAATAGCCCCAAATATTTGGATATTAACACACTGCTAAATAACTCATGTCATAGAGGAGATGTCAAGGGAAATGAGAAAATATTTTGAACTAATTGATAATGGGAACAGAACATGTCAGAATTTGTGTAATGCAGTGAAAGCAGTAGAGGGAAATTTTTAGCATTGAATGGTTTTACTAGAAAAGAAAAAAGAATGTGCCAATGATCTAAGCTCCCAAACTTCAAGAAATTAGTAAAGAAAGAACAAATTAAACCCAAAACGAACAGAAGGAGAGAAATAATAAAATTAAGAGCAGAAATGAGTGTAATTGAGAAGAGAAAAAATACAGAATACATAAGAGAAAAAAATACAGACAAATAAAACCAAAATCTAGTTCTTTGGAAAGATCAATAAAATTTTGAGTAAGAAAAAAGTAGAAGAGACACAAGTTACAAATAACAGGAATGAAAGAGGGGGCATCACTATGTTCCCTACAGACATTAAAAGAGTAATAGAATACAACAACTCATTAAACAAATCCAGCAGTTTAGATGAAATGGACAACTTCCCTAAAGGAAAATATTGCCAAAGATTGCTCAAGAAGAAATAGGTAGCAGGAACAGTCTTGTCTCTGTTGAAGAAATTGAATTCATATTTAAAATCTTCAGCAAAGAAAACTCCCAACTCAGGTAGGCTCTATCATTGGTTTCTACTGAAGATGTAAGGACTTTATCACAATATAGAAGAGGGAACACTTTCCAACTCATTTTATGAAGCCAGCATCACTTTTAAACTAGACTAAACTAGACAAAAACATTATAGGGAAGAAAACTATATAATAAGATTCCACAAGAGCTTAGAAGCAAAATTCCTCGACGAATATTAGCAAATCAAATCTAACAGTATATTAAAAGGAAAATATGCCATGACCAAGTATGTTTTATCTTAGGAATGCAAGGTTTGTTCATGCTTCAAAAATCAGTACACCAACAACAGACTAATGAAGAAAAACCACATGGTCATTTTACTAAATTCCTTTATAATAAAACCTCTCAACAAATTAGTAATATGAGTAGAAAGGAGCTGGGAAATTGAAAGCTCTCTTTAAGAAAAACCCATAGCCACCATAATTCCTAATGGTCAAAGACAAATGATTTTCCCTACAATTGGAGAACATGGAAAGGATATTCTGCATCACTATTCCTGCTCAACCTCATGCTGGAGGTCTTACCCAGCATAGCAAGGCAGGAAAGAAATAAAAGACATTCAGATTGCTCTTATAAAACTGACTGTTCACAGATGTCATGATTGTTGTTAAAGAAGATCCTAAAGAATATACAAAAAAACTCATAGAACTAACAAGTAAATGTAGCAAGATTGCAGGATACAAAGTCAATATTCAAAAATTAATTGCATTTCTATGTACTAGCAATGAACAGTTGGAATTTGAAATTTTTAAAAAATATCATTTACTAGGGTACAGAGAAAAGGGAAATAGATATAAATCTATTATATATAAATCTAACAAAATATGAGGGTTTAATGCTGAAAATCATAAAATGTCAATGAAATCAAAGGTGACCTAAATAAGAGAAATGCTATATTCATATATTAGAAGTCTCAATATTGTTAATATGTCAGTTTTCACCAATCTGATGTATAGATTCAATGCAATTCCAATCAAAATCTGAGAAGAATTTTTTTTTAATTAACAAGCTAATTCTAAAATTTATATGAAAATTCAAAGCAAATAAAGTAGCTGAAACAATTTTGCAAGAAAAAAACAAAATTGGAGGACTCGCATTCTCTAAGGCTTACTACAAAATTACCATCATCAGGACAATGTGGTGAAAGAATACATAGAACACTGGAACAGACAGGTAGTCCAGAAGTAGATCCACATGTATATGGTCAATTGATTTTTGACAAAAGTGTGGCGACAATTCAGTGGATAAAGGATGGCATTTTTAACAAATGGTCCTGGAGCTGTTGGACATCCATCCATATGCAAAAAATTGGACGTTCCTATGTACCTTGCATATTATGCAAAAATTAACTCAGAGCTGGCCTGTTAGCTTACTTCATTATAGGGTGGTGCTGATAACACCAGGGTTGAGTTCAGATCCCCACACCGGCCAAAACAAACAAACAAAAATTAACTCAAAATGGATCATAAAACTAATGTAAATCATAAAAGTTCTAGAAGAAAACAGTAGAAAATCTTTGACCCAGGGTTAAGAGATTTCTTAGATACATCACCAAAACCCAACCCATAAAAGAAAGGTTGACAACTCAGACAACATTAAAATTTTATAATTCTGGTCTTTGAAACTGCAAACCACAGACAGCCAGAAAATATTTACAAATCAGATGTGTAAGAAAGGACTTATATTCTGATATGTAAAGACCACTCAACACTTAGTAACAAGAAAACAACTCAGTTTTAAGGTCAAAAGATTTGAACAAAGAATAAAAGGTATATATGTATAGCAAATAAACACGTGAAAAGATAGCCAACATTGTTTGTCATTAATGAAATTCAAGTTAAAACCACATTGAGACAACACTTCTGAACTACTTGTACAGTCGTCCATCAATATCTGTAGGGGCTTGGTTCCAGGTCCTCCCTTGGATATCAAAATCTGCATGTGCTCAAAACTCTGATATAAAATAGCATAGTATTTCCTTCCTTAAGGAAGGTATTCTAAGTAGAATACCTCATACAATGTAAATAGTTGTTATCCTGTGTTGTTTAGGAAATAATGACAAGAAAAAAAAAGTCTGTACATATTTAGTACAGATGTTTTGTTTTGTTTTGTTCTAATATTTTTGACCCCGGTTGTTGAATCCATGGATGCAGAAGCTATGGATATGGAGGGCCAACTGTATTTGTTTCCTGTGGCCATAAACAAATTACTGTAAATTTTGTGGTGTAAAACCAGTATTTAT
>NW_007726623.1:241224-242996 GCF_000696425.1 Galeopterus variegatus | reverse complement strand
TGTTTTGTTTTGTTTTGTTCTAATATTTTTGACCCCGGTTGTTGAATCCATGGATGCAGAAGCTATGGATATGGAGGGCCAACTGTATTTGTTTCCTGTGGCCATAAACAAATTACTGTAAATTTTGTGGTGTAAAACCAGTATTTATTCTCTCACCATTTGGAGTGCCAGAAGTCGAATATCAAAGTGACAACAGTGTGACAGAGGTGCTAAGGGAGAATTGTCTCTTGTCTCTTCGAGCTTCTAGTGGCTGTTAGCATTCTTTGGCTTGTGGCCACCTCTCTGCTTTGCTTCACATTGCCTTCTCCTCTGTGTGTCTGTGTCTCTTCTCTCTTATAAGGACGTTTGTGATAGCAGTTAGGGCCATCCTGGATAATCCAGGATAATCTCTCACCTCAAGATCCATGATTAGTTACATTTTCTAAAACCCCTTTTCAGAATAAGTTGACATTCACAGGCTCTGGAGATTAGGATGTGAACATATTTTTGGGGCGGGGTGCGGAACCACTGAGTCCACTGCATAGCTAAGACAAACAAACAAAATAGACAATACCCAGTGCTGGTGATGATGCAGTTCAAACAGACAGTTATGTTACCCAGCAATCTCGTTCTTAGTGTTTACCCAAGTGAAATAAAAATGTGCCACATAGAAACTTGGAAACAAATGTTTGTCACCTTAACTTAAAATTGCCCCAAACCTTAAACAACCCAATGTCCATGAACTGGTGAATGAAAACTGGTACATGTGTACAATGGATTGCTACTCAGTGGTAAAAAGGAATGAACTGCTAATATATAAAATATTTATCACTTCTTGTGCCTTTTCAGATCTAAGTTCTAAATTTAATGTATCTCTTGTTGGAAAAGCAACATGGTTTTTGTTTTGGATTTGGAGGATTATTACATATATTTGGAAGAATAAAAATGAGACTAGCCAAGCAATTTTGAGTAAGACCAGTTATTGGGATAACTTGCCTCCTGCATATACAATTTAGCATTGTTATACTAAATGCAGGAGTGTGATCCCAGCAAGACGAATGACAGGCATAACTTGCCTACTGCCAATTAAAATGCACCGTTGTTCTAATAAAATGCACCATTGTTACAGTATAAATATTGTAAAACCCCATGTATATTGATTATGGTAACTAGATCAGGGCTGGTATATAAAATGATGCTTATTAAATAATTACTAGATGAATGAATAAAACTTATTTGAATGATTAAGGAATTTTAACATGTGGTTTAATATAGTTTTTTACATAAGTGAGGTGAGGTCAGTTCTAGAAACATGGCTAAGAAAGTGACTCACCATTTAGGGAAAATATGTCATGCCTATACTTGTTATTTTACACAAAAGTCAATTCCAGATGAATTAAATTAAAAATACTACAAGAAAAAATATGCAATACTCATAGTATTACGAGCTTATAAAGAGCTTTTTAGCATGGCTCCCTAGACAGAAACTATAATGAAGAAAGCTATATTTGGCCACATAAATTATTAAAACCCCTACACATTAAAAAAGCACTATAATCAAAGCAAAAGGTCTTTCCAGTAATTGAGTTTCTGAATGCTGTTACGTGTTATCTCTCAGAGTTAGAAATCGATTAGACATATGGAATATTTTCTAGTCATAGTCATAATAATGAGCACTCTCTAGATGTTAGCTATATGCTAGGCCGTGCTCTTAGCCTTCATCTACATTAGCATGATGATTACAGCAGTCTTGGGAGAGGCGTTCTGAAGTGATCCCATTTTCCACATTAGAG
>NW_007726623.1:199739-240126 GCF_000696425.1 Galeopterus variegatus | reverse complement strand
CAGCCAGTGAGCAAAACGGCCATCCCTATATAGGATCTGAACCCGTGGCCTTGGTGTTATCAGCACCACACTCTCCCAAGTGAGCCACGGGCCAGCCGGTCCTCAGATTTATCTTTTAATTTGAACCCCATACCCACATTTTTAGGCCTTCCTCCTGATGTCCTTTTTCTCCTCCTGGGCTCTTTCCTGCCCCCACTTTGAGAACCACTGTGCGCTTTCAGTCACTAACAGTAGTTGGGATTTGGGAGTCTCATTCCACCTGTATTCTTGTAAGGAGTGGGTTGTAATGAGTAGATTGAGCTTTATGTAGAAGAATAATTTAAACCTTGTATGTATGTATGTATTTTAAAAGGTGACCAGTAAGGGGATCTTAACCCTTGACTTGGTGTTGTCAGCACCACGCTCAGCCAGTGAGCAAACCGACCATCCCTATATAGGATCCGAACCCGTGGCCTTGGTGTTATCAGCACCGCACTCTCCCAAGTGAGCCATGGGCCAGCCCTAAACCTTTTATATAGGAAACTGTTGATTACCCAAGAAAAACTGTATGGAACAAGTATAGGCCTGTTTATTATTAGCATCCTAAACTGGAAGGCAATATGATGTGTCCTGTAATTCAGAGATTAGATGTCCTTTTGTTTTCCAAATTCTCTGTTCATTTAGAGACCTGCTATTAGTACAATAGTTATAAGAAGTTAGGAGGTTTAGCAGCATGGGAAGAAATCACATACAATTTCTCATCGGCACTATAACCCTTTAAATTTCAGGTCATATTGGCTGATCCTCATCAAGGTTTTACTACACCCTCTTCTGGTTTATTATGCTCTCTTCCTATCCCTTCTCCTTACAGCCAGAAATGTTGATATAAGCATTATATAGTTATATAATCATTTAGTATATACCTATATGTTTGATATGGAACACCTTGAATGATTTGTTCTGAAATTATAATAACTATAATTATCTTGCTTTGTTTCAAGTTTTGAAGGCCATATAGAGATCTGCCCACCAGGCATGAGTCATTCAGCTTGTTCGGTCAACAAGAGTGTTCTAGAAGCCATCAGAGGAAGACTTGGATCTTTTCATGAACTCCTGCTTGAGCCACCTAAGGTAAGGGAACTATCTTGTTTTTTTTTTTTTTTTGTCTTTTTTTTTTTGTCTTTTTCCGTGTCCGGCAACGGATCGCAACCCTCAGTGTTGCCCCCATACCGGACTGGGGACCGGCAACGGGATCGCAACCCTCGGGCGGGAGCGCCACCACACTTCCCAAGCGGCGCACTATCCAGTGCACCACCGGGCCGGCCCATTGAGCTGGTTTTTAAGTGACTTTTATCTATGTATGATGTCTAAATTGGTGAATGGGGTAGAATTAAACAAAATATTTATCTGCATATGAAACTCAGCTTTTCGTTCTTTCCTTCTATAAATTCTTGGGTACTTAATATGCCAGTAAAATAAGCAGTTTTCTTCTCGTAGCATGTTCTTTTCAGAAGTTTGAAGTAAAGTTAACCTTTCGGGAGCTGATCTTTGAAACTGTGTTTTCTTATTAAGCTTTGGAGCAATATAAAAGTCTGATGGACAGATGACCTTATTTAATAAATAGTACTTTGAAGTTTTAGTGTACAACATGGAAAGATGACTTGGGGTGTTAGTTTTTCAGTAGATAGCATCCATGTGCTAATCTAAAAATGACTGTTTACTCAGCAGAGACCCACAGAAGAGGGTTGTCAGCAGTTCGTAAGTGGTATTCTTCCATTACACCCATGCCCCTTGGATTGGTACAGAGACTTAGATTAGGGTAAGAGGCACTTCCTTTTGTAATCTAGGGTGGAAAATTCTGTTCTGTGAGAGTTCTGTTCGCAGCACTAGTTTTTACACTTTTCTTTTTCCTTCTGCCCTATATTGTTGGATCCCTGTCCTGTGTAGTACTTGTATTACTATGGCTGTCTACTGTGTCAGTTATTGGGAATTTAGCATACTAGTTTCTTGCTTCTGAATTAGAAGTATTCAGAATTTTCTGTTTATTTAACCGTTTAGGTGGGAGCACAGAGTAACCCTCATCCATAACCCGGGGAGTCTACTTCAGTTCCCAGGTTATCTTTTCAAATGCCTGATTAGTTATCAGTGAGCAGGAAGGGTTCCTTATCTGCACTCGGAGTTTGTATCGTCCTGCTGGGCCCCCTACCAGCCATGTTGTCTTACCTGCATTCAGCCTGTGTTGGGTGCCGATCATGGTGGCATTTACCTTCAGAGAAAGTACCTCTATTGGTGTTTAACAATTACAGTCAGTGGCCTCTTTCATGCCAGTCCTAGGAAGAAGAGTAGGAGAGTAAGGAAAGAAAAAGAAAGGATTTAAGAAAAGAGGAGAGAACATCACCAGTGGAAGCTGGAGAAGGCTCTGAGAGAGAAGGTGTATGACGAAGGTTCCTGACTTATGTCTTAGGTGGCCTACCCCTCTTCTTTCTAGGGGACAAACAAAGCAGCATCTGATTCTGCTTGGCCCTGATTCAGAAGTAAGGCAGTGTCTCGTTTGGACTTCTCCTTTACTCCTAGGAATGAGTGAGTTCAGTTTGTACCTAATTTTACTATATTATGTGGTGTGTAAGTACATCCATGTAGCTCTTTCAAGTCTGTCATTTAGAGCTGTCTTATATAGAGTAAAACTGTGAGCCTGAATATTCCATTAGACCTTGAGAGGAGCAGGGGACACCTAGGACTTCTGTCAGACTTCTATTTTGAAACATGCTGCTTCTGTCTTTTGTTATTTCAAACTATAGAAACCCCTATTGATGAACAAGAACAGGTTTAGGTTGATCATGTTTCTGGGTTGTGCTCCAGAGGCAACTTCTGAGTTTATATTTTTCTTGCAGATTTGGCAAAGACTAAGGACTGTGTTCCAAAATCACTTGTAACCTCTTTTAGTTTCTTAGATTCCTGGTCAGACTTTGAAATATTTTACTTTTTTTCCCTCATGGATTTCTGTAGTTTTCTGCTTTCTTCTCGTGAGAGTTTGGAATGTTGGCACAGGGGATTACTTGGTTTCTTATAAAATTTGTAGTCCTCGGAAATTACTTGATTTTTTTTTTTTTCCCTCTTGGTTATTTCATCATATCTTAAAGATATCAGTGGCTGCTTTAGATTTTCTTTCAGGTATAGAATTCAGGCCAATTTGTTCGCAGGGTTAGTTAGCATAGTGTTATATATCTTAGCATGTACACCTTTTGCTTGTTTGTTTATTTACCTGGATTCACTTGGAAAGCTTTTCCTTCCTCAGAAAAGTGTGATGAAGACTACATGGGGTGTACTCGATCCTCCTGTGGGGAATACCCGGTTGAATGTAATTAGGTTGATATCCAGCCTGCTTCAAACCAATACCAGCAGTATAAATGGGGACCTTATGGAGCTGAATAGCATTGGAGTCATACTGGTAAGATTTCCCCCTCACAGACACTTTAATTTGCCCTTGACATTTCATATATAACTCAAGCTACAGTTTTAAAAATTTACAAATGTGTCAGTAACTTTTCTTGGCGTGAGCATAACAGTATTTTATATGGTTTTTGCCTTGAGTTTATCATAAATTTTTTTTTTCCTTTTTGTCTTTTTTTTGTGACCGGTAACGGGATCGCAACCCTCAGTGTCGCGTCCGTACCGTGACCGGCAAGGGGCTCGCAACCCTCAGTGTCGCACCCGCACCGCGCTCAACCAGTGAGCGGACCGGTCTCTATATGGGATCCGAACCCTCCGCAGGAGCGCCGCCACGCTCCCAAGCACCGCACTCCACCGAGTGCGCCACCAGGCCAGCCGGAGTTTATCATAAATTTTGAATGCTTATTTTTGTTCAGTAGTCATTTGCTGTTGCTGTGTGTAAAGAAGTGTAATATAGGATTTTAGAGATGAGATGATTAAGACATAGGCTCGAGAAGCTCAGTCTCACATGGACTGCTGGGTATAGCATTGTTTTATGTTCAGAATTAGCAAAGGGACAAGCCTTATCTTTCTTCCACGAGGATGTTTCTATGTAATGCATCTGAGGCTGTATGGTCTTTTGAGTATGGATTCTTTTTTGAGACAGCTATTAGTCTGCTTGTCAATGGAAAGGAAAAGGAAAAGCTCAGGAATTATCTGGGTTTCCCCAGTCTCTGAGTTCCCCAGTTGCATGGTTTATGCTTAGAATCAAGCAGCCCAGCTCTGGAGCCTATGCCTACTCTGTCTGTTCTACACCCACAGCACAGAAGGCACGAGGGTTAAAACTTAGCAGGTTTCACAAGACATCTGGTCATATTATACATTTGGGGGAGATTTGGAGGTGTTTCAAAGAAGGTGTTTGCTTACTACATGACGAGCATTGTAATGTGCACCTTAAATACACTTCTCATGTGATCCTGGATATAAAAACCCCATGTGAGAGAGAGCATCTCTTTTTCAGGTCATGCCCAGAGAAGGGGATATATATTCCATGGCTAGTGAGTGGTAAAGCCAAGATTTGAATTCACCCAATTTCAAACCCATACATACTTTATCAACCGTGCTGTTGTGTTTCCTAGTGTCATTGTGTTATTTTTAGTTATATTTCAGCTCTAGGTTAAATGATATGTCGGTATAGAGCATAGGAAGGAGGAGCAAACTGGAAAAAGATGAAGATTTAAAGGATTATAGTTTTATAGTCATTGCCCTCTGAGGACATAATTTTTGCCCTACTCCTCTGACTGGTATATAAAACTCCAGGAATAAAACTTTCTACCCTTGCTTCTGGGGTTCTCCCTGAAGTCACCAGACCCTAGTCTTTAATAAAAGTATACAACTATTGTCAATTTATTCTATTGTATTATTGTAACTCTACAGAGCTACTTTTGAGTGGTGATAAATTTGATAAGACTACTAGATGGGTCATTAATTATTACTTTTTCATTTTGAGATTAGATAACCAGACTCAATCATGTCCTGAATATATACTTTGTGCATTTTGTGCTTTTAAAAGTTGCTTTTCCTTTTTGTGATGCTATTACCTTTTCAAGTAATTTGGAAAAACCTTGTGCTTTCAGGAGATTCATTCATGTGTCCCCCCCTCTCATATACTTCCTTTGTTTTTGCTGACAATATTAGGAATTTTCAGAATGGAATGCTGGAGTGGTTATTCTTTGTTAAGTTGTGAGCACCTTTAGATTGGGGATCATGTTTTTGTCTACCTCTATGTCCCATATTGTACCTTGCACACTGCCCTGCACGAAAGCCATCAGTAAATATTTGTTGAATCAAAATGAAATTCTTACAAATTTCTTTGAAAATTATTGAAAATTTACTGAGCTAAATTTTTGCATTAGTTGCTTTGAAAATGAAAAGATGCTCTCTTTGTCTTTTCTTCATATGTTTATTGATAGTTTCTACTAGATTCCATGCAATTTCTGGCATGTTGAATGAGCAAATCATGTTAATGATATTTAGGCTATGAAGTCGTGTTTCAAACTCCCTTTAAAATAAACTTGTGTTCCTTTTAATTAGTCCTATTAAAATTAGTCCCTTTTATTATTAGTCGTATGTGTGACTGAGAACACATCATTTTTTTGTTTGAACTATTAAATCACTATTCTGTAAATGTATTAAAATGGTGGCTTAAACATTGAGGTAACTGAATAAAACATTGTTTTTCTTTTGTGTAGGACATGTTCTTCAAATACACATGGAATAACTTTTTGCATACTCAAGTGGAAATTTGTATTGCATTGATTCTTGCAAGTCCTTTTGAAAACACAGAAAATGGCACAATTACTGATCAAGACTCCACTGGTGACAATTTGTTATTGAAACATGTAAGCTTATTCAGTCTAGTTTTTCTTCTACTCTCTCTTGGTTACAGCAGTTTTCCACTTCAGTGTGAAATGAGTTGAGGTTTAAAAACTTGAGGTTAGATTTCAGAGTCTAAATATTTAACTGTCACGTGTACATCACACTTTCAGCCAGTGATTCTATAAATTAAGTCCTGGACAAATAACCATTAAATGAACTGTCTTTTAAGAAAAAATGTAAGTGGCCTGCTTATTTGGTGAGATTAATAGGTGTGAAGATAGGTAAATCTTTTGGGGATTAAAAGAACCATAGAAATTTAAATACTATAGAAAACATTTGAATAATTATTTGGCATACCAGAGTTTAATTTCTGGTGCTGAATACATGACTGAAAGTTGGGAGAAGTAAGTTTTGTGTGATGTTGACGAAGCCTCATCTTGGTATCTCTTTACTTTTCTGTCAAATATGAAGTGATTTACTGTCAGTCTTCAGATTTCTTCTTGCTCTGCAGTCCTGTGGTTCTCTGAAATTTTCTAGTTTACACTTGGTTTACTTCCAAACCTGGAAGATAGGAAAGGCTAACTTGAAATAGCCAAGTACATGGGGAAGATGAATGGTATCTGAGTAAAATTGGCATTGTGCACGCTTGTATTACAGCCCACAGCAGTTGTCGTTGACTTGCAGGATTTGGGTGAGACACACCTGTTTAATGTTAATGCAGTAATGTTAGTGCATCTGGAAGTAAGTATTGCTCATATTTAAGACGTGCAAGGACTGCTTTGGATTCTAAGTTAAATTTTTGCCAAGGCATAATTTTCTCCAGTGAGCGGGAACTGGTCTGTATGTGGGATCCGAACCCTCGGCGGGAGTGCCACCGCACTCCCAAGTGGCACACTGTAGCAGTGCACCACTGGGCCGGCCCTCTTTTTTTTTTTTTTTTTAAAGAGATGACCGGCAAGGGGATATTAACCCTCGACTGGGTGTTGTCAGCACCACACTCTCCCAAGTGAGCCATGGGCTGGCCCAGTCAGTCTGTATTTCTGAGCCCAATTTTCACAGCTAATAATACCTAGTTTTGCTTTAGGTCAACTGCTCACTTGTGGCAGTACCTGTAATACTGAGTTTCCCAGTAGATGCACTGCTGAGGGTGTTGTCCCAATTTTAAATCCCTGTAGTGTTCTGAGGGTCTAGAATAAATTTATTTATCATGTTGCATTTGGCTTAGCCAGTAATTCATAGCTATATTTAGCTTCCTGGATTATGCATACCACTGTTCTGTATAACTTGAGTTCAATTTCACATTAAGGTTTTATGCATTAACATTTATATAAGTATTAACTAGAATATGCTTTTTTATTCAGCTTTTTCAAAACTGTCAGTTAATAGAACGAATACTTGAAGCCTGGGAAATGAATGAGAAGAAGCAGTAAGTAAATTGTTTTCTGAAAGTTATTCAGTTTGATTTATAATTTGAGGAAAATATTCCCACTTGTGACAGGTATTTTTCTAATAATTTATTTTTAGATCCCCCCGTCTTTCTACCTGTCTTGTGGGGAACTAGGGAGCTGGGAGTATTCACCTCAGTGCTGCCTTTGAAACGTCCCAGTCCTTTTCAGATGGCTCTTTTTCTGAGAATACTGTGAAGTTGAATGAAAACGGTTGTAAAGTTGGGCTCTCCTGGATGATGATTTAACTCAGCGTATTTGTTCTGGTCACCCCTATTTAGAATAGAACAGAGGAGAAAAAATTGCTTAGTATTTTCTTTTTAGAAAATTTCCATTATTTGACGGGCAAGGTTATATGAAAGTTTTAGTTGCTCCATGTAAGTAGCTTTGTGACATAGGACTTTTTGATCGTAGTGTTATCTGTAACAGGCATTTTTCTCTAATTCCCTGGGAGCTTTTATGCCACCTCATAGATTCTGAAGCATCCTGTGTAGTGCGTATTTAGGAAACACTCTTTTTTTTTTTTTTTTCCTTTTTGTCTTTTTTCATGACCGGCAATGGATCGCAACCCTCAGTGTCGCGCCCGTACCGGACCGGGACCGGCAACGGGTTCGTAACCCTCGGTGTTGCACCTGCACCTCGCTCAGCCAGTGAGCAGCCGGTCTGTATGTGGGATCCAAACCCTCGGCGGGAGCGGCGCACTGTAGCAGTGCGCCACCGGGCCAGCCCATAGGAAACACTCTTGAAGTGTGCTTCTTGAGTTTGTTTTTCTGTTAAGTTTATTGAGGTATAATTGTCAGGTGGTAAAAATCATCCTTTTTAGGTGTACAGTTAATGGGAATTCTGACTAATGCATGAAGTCACAGAATGTTACCGTCACCCCAAAAGTTGTCTCATGCCCTTTATTGTCAATCCCAGGAGTTTTCTTGCTGTGAATCTCTGTTCACATTCATCTGTGGTTCCCAGAAGCTAGATGACTCATGGGAGATGTCCAGCTTTACTTTGTGAGGTTTGATTTTTTATTTTTTTAACTGCCGATAGGGTTTTGATTTGACTCTCTGGAAATTGGTATTTAGTTTGTGAGGGGCTAGTATTGGTAGACCTCAGATACATTCTTCCAAATGGAGCTCCTTTGGGGGTTCAGTGTGTGGCCTCATAGGCATTTCTGGTTATGTGTCTGACCCTGTCTTAGCCACTTTGTGCCCTCCTGTCTTCTCTCTCCACCTCCTCATCTGGCCAGTGCTGAGGTGTCCTGTGTGTACTCTGCCCTCTCTGTGAGCCTTGTCCTCTACAGGCCTGGTGAATAACATTTTCCCCATCTGGAGGGGTCCTGAAAGAGCTTTCCAAATGTCCCCTCACACCAGCAACCTAAAGGACATTGGAAGCCCTGGGCCAAACACCTTGCAGGCGAGCCTTTGTTTTCAGCTGTGGGATCAAGGGAGTACAGGAGAGTGACTAAGAAGTTGCCCGCAGGAACACTCGTGTCTCTGGATCTTGCTGTGGAACTAAAAGAGGCTGTTAGCAACTCAGTTGAGATCAATCCCGTGCCTTTTGACCTTAGGTGTCCTCTAACATTGTCTAGCAGATATTTTATTTTCCAGGCAAGACTTCAAGCATAGGTTTTTTTTTTTTTTTTTTAGTGGCCCCTGAAAGACTTTTCTCCCTTTAAGCAAAAATCTCTTCAGTTTATTCTCTGCTATCTGTAACCAAAACTCCTCTGTTTTATAGAATTTAAAGTCTTGACATTTGTAAATAGGCAGGAGAAATCACATTGAGAGGAAGTTTGTCTGAATGTAAAGATTGATCATGGTTGGGAAGATTGGACCCTAAGTAAGTGACAGGGAAGAGCACCAAGTTTATTTGCCTGTGTTCAAAGTGGTGAATGGCAGATACAAACTAACTACCTCTTACCTTGGCCAAGGCCTCAAATCAGCCAGTATCTTAACTTGGGAAATGCCATTGGTAGATAATTATCTCTACTAATTGATGTGACTGAAGTGTGGTATCTTTCACGGAAGTGAACTGGCAGAATAATCATCTCAGTTCCCTACAATCTGATTGAAGTCTGAAAAACAGTTTTTTAAAAAAGATACAATGTTTTCATCACTCACACAAAAATAAATACAAAGGAAAGTCACTGTAATATTAGGCATCAATGAATGAATGGTTTTTTTTGTTTGTTTGTTTGTTTGTTTTGTCTTTTTTCGTATCCGGCAACACACTCACACAAAAATAAATACAAAGGAAAGTCACTGTAATATTAGGCATCAATGAATGAATGTTTTTTTTTGTTTGTTTGTTTGTTTGTTTTGTCTTTTTTCGTATCCGGCAACAGATCGCAACCCTCAGTGTCGCGCCCGTACCGGACTGGGACCGGCAATGGGATCGCAACCCTCGGTGTTGCGCCCGCACCTCGCTCAGCCAGTGAGCGGGAACCGGTCTGTATGTGGGATCCGAACCCTCGGCGGGAGCACCGCCACGCTCCCAAGCGGCGCACTGTAGCAGTGTGCCACCGGGCCGGCCCCTGAATGAATGTTTTTTAAGATAATGTGTGTTGATGATTAATTGTTGTTTTTGATATTTGAATAAACTATGTCCTGTTGAATGAGGCTACTGTATAATCTTTGAGTAGACAATTTCAAACTCCCCTATTCTGGCACTCTCCATTCCTTTGTTTCTCCTTCCTTTTCTGTCTTTTGTCATTTTCTTTGGTGCCTCAGTTTTTATAATGATTACTTTAAAATCCACAGTATTTACCAAGTGTTTCACCATTCCGTCCCATCAGGAGTCTGAATATTTTCAGGAATCTGAATAATTATCCTTTACCCTTTGTCAGGGCTGAGGGAGGAAGACGGCATGGTTACATGGGACACCTAACAAGGATAGCTAACTGTATCGTGCACAGTACTGATAAGGGCCCCAACAGTGCATTAGTACAGCAACTTATCAAAGGTAAGTTGTTTATAAAATTTTAATTACATTTTTGCTGGGTTCTAGAAAGATAAAGATTGTTAAAGTGGAAATACTTGTAGTATTTTTAATAGTTTGTGGAGTTTCTTTATATTTCGCAAATTACCTGAAGATGTGAATGAGGTTCCTGAGAATGTTTGAACAGTGTAGTTCTCGGCTATGTCTCTGTTCATGTTTTTGCAATCCTTTTAGGTAGCATGGGGAGGCTTGGCTGGATTCAGCATATACTTATTATTGTTCTTAAAGAGCATTGCTTGGTAAATCATTCTTTTGAGTACTTTGAGCATAAAGTACTTGTATGATGGCAGTTGAGCCACTTGAGATGTAATTACTCTTCCTTTTTATTTTCTTCACAAGGCCTCTATATAGCCTAAGGATTAAGTTCCTTTAACTGGCGTATTAAGGCATTTATCAACATTTCTTCAATATCTCTATCACTGAAACGAGGAGTTTTGACTCCTAAAGGACTCTTTCTATACTAGCATTTAAATTTTAAAAGCCCAAGGTTACTTGGAAGAAACCGTATGGAAGCCTTTTACCCTGGCACCTGGGCTGCGAATCTACCTCTTCCCACACAGGAGCTCTAGGAGCTCTGTGTACTCAGGGTTTTTGTTGTTTTTTGGCAGCTGGCTGGCTGGGGATCTGAACCCTTGCCCTTGGTGTTACAAGGTGTCCCTCTAACCAGCTGAGCTAACTGGCCAGCCCAAGTACTCAGGGGTTTTGTGCCAATAGGATTACTAGTCTTGAGACTCAATTTGAATGTGAAAAATCTTTAACATCTGTGTTACAGAATTCCTTCAAAGTTAATTTGCTGACAGTCATTTCCTGGTGTACCCTTCTATTTTTTCTCCTAAGAATGTTTGTTTGTTCAGTAGGCTGTTACCTATTGAATATTCAATAAAAGCATAGTTGTCACACAGTGACAAAAACTGGGGCTTGCCCACCTGTAGCTTTGCTTCTTGAGAGGGAGCTGTAAGCCTTTTCCTCAAGGCATTCTTCATCACAGTTTGTCTTTATGTCTGTACCAAGGAGAAGTGGCCTTGTGATATGATTACATTTTTTAGATCAGTCTTTCTTTTATGGAAGTTGCTTGCTAGATGGCACGTGTGTGTGCCTGTGTGAGTGTGCATGCATGCATGCATCGGTGTTTAAACCAGTATTGTCAGATGACAACTTTAGTGAGGCCTCCAAAATTACAGCCATGGTTTCATTTTCTCAAAAGAGTAGTCGTGTATCCTTTAAAATCGCTCTAGAAGGTAGAATTTCACTATTGCATATTTATGCATATGTTGGGCCATGACACAGACCTTTAGAAAACATCTTGGAGCAATTTGTGAAGTCAATCTGGGTTTTACAGAACATTCATTGATCAGATGCCAATCAGAGTATCCCAAGAAAGTGTGTGGGAACTGTCATTTGCAGCATTGCCTAAACTTACTTGACCTTGGAAAAAGATGGCTCCTTCTCCCCAAACACACCTTAAAGCCCTACTACCTTTCTCAGAAGAGCTTGTTAGAAACACATTTTCCAGGTTAAGTTTCTACCAAAACATTTTTAGAAACTTAAGTTCACAGAGCTGCTTAGGGCTCTTGGCCTAATCAAGCCTACACCTTTGCGGGGTGGGGTGGGTCTAGTTCCTGGAAGTCCATGGGATCCCGGCTGTGCGAGGTATTTGACTCCATTCCTCTAAGAGCACTGGGCTGGCTGTCGCTCAGTTACTCAGCTGATAGGGCATGTTCACCATCGATGAACCAGGTGGGTAGGCCCACTTTTGTATTATCTGCGTATTTTTTTTGTCTATGTGGAGGTCACTGTGGTGATAATGCTTTTTTCCTTTTCTCACTCTGAAGATCTTCCCGACGAAGTCAGGGAGCGATGGGAGACGTTCTGCACAAGCTCCTTAGGAGAAACTAACAAGAGGAACACGGTAGATCTAGTAGGTTTTACAAGGTTACATTTATATTTTTTTGGTGCTCTTAGCTTTTGCCCATTTATTCAGAAAAATGTAAAGGATCTTCCATTTTCCCCATAGTTGTGGGCCAAGGAAAGTTCGTGTCTCTTTATCAGGAAGGGAGATCAGTACTTGCCCATTTGTTTAGACAACTCCTAGTTATCTACCTCAGATGACAAAAGGGTACTAAAAAGCCACTAGTTTCTACTTCACATCATATTTAGTATCTGTTTCCCTCCCTGCCCTGCTTCCTAAGCACCTCAACAAAACAGCTTCTAGCCTTCCTTTTATTCTGTTGGGTTTGTTGCCTTATGCCTCAGGTAACCCTGGGTGCTTAGAAACCTAAATATTTTGGGGGGTATTTTCTGATATATTGAGTTTACCCTCATTTTAGATAATTCCCAGTGTGGGAAGTTTTTTTAGATGACTGAAACCCCAACTTTGAAATCTTTAACCTAAGAATTGATACTTTTAGCCAGGGAATAATGGCATTGATAATTTTTTAAAAATTATATTGGACTTTGGAGTGTATTTTTTGTTTTTTAATGCAAAAAACAACTTACCTTTAAGGTTTAAGGTAAGTATTGCTTTGTTTTTGCTTTTAAAGATTGGAAAGCATTTCCTTTTATAAGCACATGCTAGCTGATTGTTGAGGTAGTAGCCTTGACTTAGACAGAAGTAGTGCTTAACTCTACATTGAAGAGTATTTGTGTCCAGTATTTAATTCTATATTTGAAATTCAGTAGCTGCAGTCTTGAATTTCTAATATACAATAACACCTCAACTTAAGAATTCATTTATTCCTATCTGCGGCCTTATCTGTTCAGAACATAACTTAGAAACAAGAGGGAAACCGGCTCTGAAAGCAACAGAGTAGTCACTAGATCATCCTATGTCACACTCCCTGAAGAGCCTCTGTCTCCTACTTTGTAGATTGTCTAATAAATTTGGTTATCTTTTTCTAGACTCTTGATTGACAGAGTTGTAGGGTAATGGCTTTGTAAGGTGTATGCACTGATAGAATTAAGAAGTATTAAGAGTTGGAAGAATAATGAAGTTGAAATAACTATAAAAAGGGAGCTGTGTGGGGGCATTTAATTAAAATAGTGTTCACAGCCCTAATGTCTCCATGTGTTACAGCCCAACAGAGAAATTGACATTCATATTAACAACCCTGGGTCATCAAGAAAGGGTTAAGTTATTTTTAATGAATATATTACCCATTATATATAGTTTTGGGTTTTTTCCCCCAATCAAATTGGTTAAAATAATTTAAGCTGGATTAAATACCCAGAATATCACCTAACCTGAGAGTTCTGGATAATCAAGGCTTTTTAATAGAGTGAAATTGTACTCACCCATACCATTGAATTAAACCGCTTAATTTTTGAGGCTCCCCTATTGATTCCTTCCTAAGAATGCAGGCTCCTTTAAGGGGATTTTGTCTTGCTTCTTATTTGTAAAGGAATATTTAAGAATATTAATTCTGATTTTGTTTGGGAAACTTTTTAAAAATTATTCTTTGATTGACTTTAAAGGTAGAAGTCAACAATATCCAGTTAAAATTTCTTAGGTTTTTTAAAAAACTTCTTTGCAAATCTCTCTTGAGCAGTTCTGTAGTAATAAAGAGGGACTTCATTGCCATTCAGATAGCACTCAGTTACTTTACATGATGCTGTCAGTTCATCTGCTGTGTGATTGCGCGTAAGTATTATTATGTATATGTACACGGAGGGCTGTGAGCACACAGTGCAAAATACATATTCAGCCTCCTTTGAGTCAGGTACTTGTAGACACTGACAACTGTGTTGAAAGAAAAATTATCATGGGCTCCATCTGTCACTTGAATTGGAGCTCAGTTCTCCTTCGCTTGCTCTATTTTCTGCCATCATAGATGGAGTACACAAATAATCTACAGTTAAAGGAAATAAGGAGACATTGGCTTATATAGCAAAAGTGGTCAGATTTATATAGCCCTCTTAACATTGCTGATATTCCTTGTTGAATCAGCCCCACTCCATAATTTTGCTCTCTGTTGAGACTGGGGCTGATCTCAAGACCTCTTTAATTTTTTGGTCTCAATGCCTTTCTTAAATACCACCTCCATTTAGTCTTAAGTCCCTCCAGTAGGGAATTTTGCTTTGTAGCATTTTGAGAGCTACGTATGTTCCAAGTTTTTAAGAATGCTTATGAGGGCTGGCCCATGGCTTACTTGGGAGAGTGTGCTGCTGATAACACCAAGGCCATGGGTTCGGATCCCTATATAGGGATGGCTGGTTAGCTCATTTGGGAGAGCATGGTGCTGACAACACCAAGTCGAGGGTTAAGATCCCCTTACTGGTCATCTTTTAAAAAAAAAAAAAAAAAAAGAATGCTATGCATTAATCCTAGACCACCAAGGAGATTTTAACTATGTCCTCTAGGCTCTTTATTTTCCTGCACAGAATGTTTTCAAGATCTACCTCAGTGGTGATGGGTACCATGTTTCAGTGGAAATATGCTGTTGTAAATATTATTATAAACACACTTAGTAAATACATTGGGCCTTGCCCTTGCAAAAGTGACATACAAAAAGAGTGCCTACATGTGAAATGTAGTACCAATCTGAGTAAAATCACTTAAACTTCTTAACATGATCATCACTGGAATTGGCAATTAAGTAATAGATTGCTTATTCTCTGTCCCCCTTTCCCAATAGATAGTTTAGATTAGATATACTGTCTTGACTTCGTTTGTTTTAGATTGGCCTAGATACCTCCCTGGGAATCATTTCAGGTGTATCATAGGACTTGAGTCCACCTGTAGTTCAACACCACATGCTTGAGTTAGTACATTGTTACATTACCCCGGTCTGTTTTTATTTTTCTATTCACAGCAAAAATACATTTCATTTATACACGGAACACTTACCTGTCCTACTGGCTCTAGGCCTGAGGACTCACTCACTTATCTAGGATAAGCTGTGACAGCCCTGAGCTCCTACCATTTGTACTGCAGCATTTCAATTCAACTCTCTCCGAGATATTCAGAGTGCTTTAATCTTATGACCCCATCATGCCAAAATGTGTGCACAGTCAATTCAAATACTGCCTATGTTTTTATGTTGAGAGTTTATTATGAATAAAATGTGGTATTTAATTATATCCAGAGACCTCTGTGTTTTGACTGAGCCCCCAAACTGTAAAAACTGGCAAGGATTTCGATAGAGTAAATTTAGATAACGTAGGAAATGTGTTTGTACTGACTTTGGAAAATTCAATTTATTTCACTCTCTGCCTTCCTCTCCAAGAGGGAAAATGTGTTTTAAATGTGTTGGTGCTTCTTTCCCATCATTGACAAGATAGTTTATGGAGGTGTGTAGAGTGGTATGAATGTGCATGCATGAATTGCCTGTATGTTCTGCAGGTTGGGGTAGAACCTGAGCGTTGGTGTTTCTAACCAGCTCTGGGTTACGCCAATGTTGGTGGTCTACAGTTGGATACACTCGGAGTAGTGAGGAGTGAGGGTCTCTAGCTCTCTCTTTCCACTGATACAGGCCTTGGAGTTTAGTAGTCACATCATACTTAGGGTTTTCCTTGGCAGTCTAATCAGCCAAGGTGAAGAAAACACCTGTTTGCTTTTTCCTCTAACAGCAATTAATAAAATGGAAATTTTATTATGAAAGAAAGTAAACTATCAGAAGCTTCTTTTACTGCAACATCTAGAATGTACTTAGAATACATTTAGCTTGGCAAGAGGGTTCTTATATACTTGTTACTTTTTGCTGTATTTGTTCTCATTTAGTGATTTATTAGTATTCATTAATTCAGTAAATATGTGAGTGCCTACTCTGTGCCAGACATTGAGGACTAAACAAGATTGGCAAAAATCCCTGCTTCACTGGTGATGGATAAACAAATGAGTAAGAGACACACACACACAGTGTATGTCGTTTACGAGTGTGTGTTTCAGGCGGTAAGTGCTAAGGAGCAAACATAGGGAAGGGAGTCAAGGAGCATTTTGGCAGATGTGCCATTTGAAATCAGGTGGTCAAGAAAAACCTTACCAAGAAGGTAACACTTGTGGAGACTTGAAGGGAGAGAAGGAAAGAGAGAAGAACAAAATGCAGAGGCCCCGAGATGAAATGGTCCTCATGTTTGCAGGGACTGGCGTGTTGTCCAGTTCGTCTGTAACAGAGTGAGTGAGGGACCAGGAAACCATGAGGCCAGAGAGGCCCTGAAAAGCCAGAATTTGTACAGCTTTGTAGTCCACATTGAGCATCCAGGTTTTTGATTTTAGTGAGATGAGAAACCATTAGATTTTGAACTAAAAAGTGACATAATTTGATGGCTGCAGTGTTGAGAATAGACTGTAGTGGGGCAAGAGTTAGAAGCTGGGAGACTGGTGCCTAATGAGCATGAATCCAGGTGAGGGATAATGGTGGTTTGCACTTGGAGGTGATAATAAATAGGTGTGATGTGAGGAGTGATGGGATTTGATGTTACATCTTGAAGGTAGTGGGCAGATGTGGGTGAGACAAAGAAACCAGGATAACAGGTTTTTAGCTGAAGGAGGAGGAGAGTAAAAATGGCATTTACTGAGATGGAGATGCCTCACAAGGAGTGTGTTTGGAAGTGTAGATCAGGAACTCATTTTTGTATACATCTGAGTGATAAACTGATGGGTTCTGATTAGCAAGTCCCGTCCCTGCCCCACTATGGGTAAATTAAATAGTCTTTTCAGCTCATTTTGTTAATAATTATTTCAGACTGAGAGTATGTGGGTAGAATGCAAATCATATCTTCCATTAATGTAATTGTGAAGGTGTGTGTGCATCGTTGTTATTTATAATAACTTGCTAAAACTAATTTCTTTTTGTAGAGTATGTGGGTAGAATGCAAATCATATCTTCCATTAATGTAATTGTGAAGGTGTGTGTGCATTGTTGTTATTTATAATAACTTGCTAAAACTAATTTCTTTTTGTAGAAAACATTTTTTTTTTTTTTAAGATGGCCGGTAAGGGGATCTTAACCCTTGACTTCGTGTTGTCAGCACCACACTCTCCCAAGTGAGCCACGGGCCGGCCAAGAAAAACCTTTTTAAATACCTTCCAGGATTACTTTGAGAATACAGTTTGAGTAGAACACGTAAAGGGGTCGCAATGTCTGGCACATAGTAGTTGCTCAATTAAAGTTAATTTCCTTCTTTAATTAATAGTGATAAAATCTTATTTTGTAAGGAAAAGTAAAAATATGCTTGAGGATACATTGTATCCTGTTTGAACTTAGACAACAGGTCTTGGCTAGGAGCAGCCAACTCTTATTCTCTCTTTTTCAGTTCACCTGGCTTGCTTTTTGAGTTGTCTTCTGTTTCTGTGCCCCCAAATGGGGTTGCACCCCTAAAACACACAATGGTTTAGCATGGTGCACTACCTTGCTAGCCAAGTAGCCTGAAGCTCCTCTCAATCCACTGCAGTAGAACCACTTGACCTGCTTTTGAATGTAGTAAGAGGTCCTGTAAGATGCCAGCTGCCGTGACCAAGCAGTATTCCACACCTCCCTCTGTGTCCCCATCCCTACATCTTTCCCCAGTAACTCACTAAGGCTGTTGACTCAAGCAGATGCTCTTCAGTGATTATGAATTCTACATCAGGCCAGATTCACAAGTAGAATGCAAGGACTTTATACCTTAGGGAGGATGGAGAGGGAAATAATTGGGAACATTTGGGTTCTTAATAGCTTAATTTCACTTGGACTTAGTATCTTTATCAAAGATGGTTAGACGAAGGGAAAAGAGATTACTCTTATTTAGGCAATGATTTATTTGGAATTTTACAAGCCATACCCCATACAGACCTGTTGGGATTCTGTGTTAGACTTTTTGAGCTAGTGCTGGAACAACTTAACAAAGCAGGCCAGGCCTGTTCCTATAACTCCAGACTAATAGGCACAGCCTCAAGAGTTGACAGGTGGCAGCTGCTCTTGTCTTCCCCTAAGGACAGTGTTGTCTGCCCAGAACACTTCTATGAAAGATGTAGGATAAATAACTCAGAGAATACAATATAAGTTACCCTTAGAAGTATAGTGCTTGTTTCTAGAATTTTACAAACTGTTCATATTTATCATTTGTTATATATCAATTGTTGTTATTAGTGCTGTATTTATTTGTATATCTTGATTTCTAATTGTTAATGCATTTCTTCCCTAATATTGTGTGATATTTATTAATTAATAAAAGTCACTTAACCATGAATTGGTGAGCAGTTTATCTTTGTGTTTTTGCTTAATTACTGAGAGTTGGTTATAAGTTCTGAGGGTACAGGGTGTATTTTCAGGGATAGAAGATATGGGGTCATTTGTGAGAAGGGGATTATTGACTCAAGTCATATTTAGTGTTTATAGACAACACTTTTCTTAGCGTGGGCAGGAAATTGAAGAATTTAAAGTGAAATGGTTATACTTAAATCTGATTTTTTTTTAGTGGCTCATTAGTAATCCCTGGGGATTACAGTTTTACCCTACAGGTATGGCACATATGAATGTCCTGTGTTTCATCTGCACTGTTACCTCTACCTTTGCTGTGAGCATTTAATTGGAGATAATTATCAAAATCACTTAAATGGAGTTGCTCATTTCTTTTTAATCTGTTTTCTGGTAATGTTAGTACTGAGGAGTGAAATAACCAGAAGGGGGCAGCAGAAGGACAGGTAGCCAGACCTGAGCGAAGTGTATACCCTTGAAGTACTGGGTGGGTTTGACAACCTGTTTCTTTTGTTTTTTCTGTTACACGTTGAGAGAAAAACTAAATGTGATTTTTCCATAAAAATGCTGATACAAATGTCCAAAACTTTTCTTTGTTAAATAGTTTTTTACATTTTTATGCATATAGGTTACAACCTGCCATATTCATTCATCCAGTGATGATGAAATTGACTTTAAAGAAACGGGTTTCTCACAGGATTCTTCTTTGCAGCAAGTGAGTCATACCTAAAGCTTTGCTTTTTGTTTTTATTTTAAATGCTTAGTTTAGTTGCCATTTATGCATCAGCTTCACAGATTATGTATTAGAATGTGATTTGGGATAACTTATTAGTTAGGCAAAGGCATTTAGAATAGGAAGGGTTGGGTCTGTGACGGGTAGGTTTATATTGGTTAAATATCCAGGGAATGTTCCATACCTGATAACAGTGATGTGTCAAGTAGATTTTCAGATTTGAATGAACTGAACGTGAATAGTTAGTAAGTGTTCTTACACATGCTCATTATGCAGATCTTTACAGTAGTTGAGTTGTTGCCTAAAGATTCAGGTATTAGAGATCTGTGGGTAAGAATAACAGAAACAAGACTTTTTAAAAATGTTAAGTAAAAGTAAACTTTCATTGATATCCCTGAACCAAATGGCTTATTAAAATGATCCTTCCCCCTCTTAATGGTATGTTTCCATATCTGTAAGTTTTATTATAGTGATATTAAATTAAGTTTTAGATGAATTAATTCATTGCCATCCCTACCCTCCTGCCCCCAAATTCATCTCCATTTATCAGCTGCTTATAATCTTTATGGCGGAAAAAACAGGGTATAAATAATAAATTACTGATTTATCATCCATTAGTGGTTCTTAGAGAAGTGACAAAAGATTTCACTTCTCGGGCCAACCCGGTGGCGCACTGGAGAGTGCGCCGCTTGGGAGCGCGGTGGCGCTCCCGCCAAGGGTTCGGATCCCATGTGGAGACCGGTTTCTGCTCACTGGCTGAGCACGGTGCGGGCGCACCGAGGGTTGTGATCCCGTTACCGGTCAGTAAAAAAGACAAAAAGGAAAAAAAAAAAAGATTTCACTTCTCTATTGGGTATCAAATTTGGGAGCTAAAAATAGAAGTCCTTTTGCAAGTTATCAGCTATTCATATGGAGATGTTGTCCTTAGCCAGGACCAGAAGGTCTTGGCATGTAAATTGTTTTGGTGTGGCAATAGGATTAACAGAGACACCTTCCTACCTGACGCTGAGTGTTGGTTGGCTCTTTTTTTCCTCAGTCTCTAAGTCTCATTACTGGGGCCAGTATGAAGTTTCTGATGCTTATGCTGACCCTGTCTTTTGGCTTCTAAGTCCATGACTGTCATATTCCAGTATTGGTTGAGCAGAGCAATTGTTTGGTTTTGATATGAAGAAAAATTAGCATTCACCTTTTCCAGATAGATCTGAAGTAGCATTTCAGCACTTGGCTGGCTTTTCAGTTGGTGCTTGGTACTGCTGCCCTTTGGAAGCCAATCTCTTGAGGTTAGGGTCAGGGAGCAGCAAGCCCACAGGGGGTGCTGTTGATCAGTTCCTTCTTGAAGAGTGCAGCTTGCCCTCACTGCCACCCTCCTCCCTGGGCTTGCTGTTAGGCAGCACTGGCACCCATGTGGCCCACCACAAGCCCTAATGCCTACAAGTAACCCTTTCTTGTCCCAGAGCTCTCTGGTATTGCCCCAGGAAGCAGTTTGATAACAGCCTCTCTCTCCACTAAAGCACCAGGAGAGTACTGAAATAGTTCACTCAACCAGGCATGAACCCGAATGCTACACATTTGCTCCATGCCTAGAATGAAGCCTAATGGTATCAAATGTAAATTATCAAGATGACTTTGTACCTTTTGAAATTCAGCTTTAAGAAAAAGAATGCTCTAAATACCTATTTGTAAATATGCTAGTAAATTTGGAACTTCATGCTACTGATTTAATCTAGAATTTGTTAAATTTAGGCATTTAGAGAGTGGATCCCCTTATTTCTCAAGATATCTGGTTCCAGGGTCATACCTGTTCTGGGTGGAGGTTTCCCTACATTATTTTTTTTTGGTTTGACTGACTGCTGATGTGCATATTAAGCAATCCTAGCCACAAAACCGACTTACTAACACAGATCTCACCTAGCTCCTCATCTTGTGAATTTTATCCACTTTCATGTAAATCTATAAAAGTAGGAAGAATAATTATTCTTTTCTGATTGACAACCTTCCACTAAGCTTTTCTTTGCATGTTTAAACTAGAAACCAGCCATGGATAATTCTGAAAATAAGAAATATGCTACAGAGCATTTTTGTTTTTTTTTAATTTTGAGAAGACAAGTCTAGGTTAATTTTTAAAAGTTTTATCATAGTACCCATTAGAATTATTAGTTTATAGATGTCAACTTCAAGCTCTTATTCACCTTTGAAGTTGGGCCTCATATTGATAAGGCCCCTGAGTGTAGAGAGCTTAGGGCAGGGCATTTAAAAAGGTAACCTAACCATGTCACCAGTGGGGCTGTATTTGCTATGTGGAGTGCCCTACAACGTTTATGGCCTTGCCTATTTTGTTCTGCCTCCAGCCCTTTTTGGTCTCCTAACGCCTACTGTTTGACTACTCATCCTACTAAGCCTGCCAGAGGTGTAGAGGGTAAGGAGCTCTTGCCCATGCAGTGTTGGAGTGTTAAGGCTGACTGTGACAAATGGGCTCTAAAGGACTGATCTGATCACCTTCCACTACCCACATCGCATATAGGTGTGCTGATAGGCAGTCAGGACAGATTGAGTTGATTAGTTGTTTCTGTTGCCTGGGTGGCATAACTTTTAAGAGATTTGCCTGATAAAGTGGTTGGTACACCTCTTAGTGACTTGAATAGTCTCCGACTTTGGCCAGGATGGACAGTACTGGGAAGTGTGCTTTGTTAATAATTACACAGCTATGTGGTGTTTTCTGAATTTGGATTTCTCAGGGTTCAAAGCACCTCTTATTTACCTTTAAATGGAATACAGTAACTGTCTTCATTTATGTGAGTTTGTAAGCTTTGACAGCTTTATTACTAAAAATCATACTTGAAATGTGAAGTTCTTTGCTAGTTTATATCTTCTTAGAAGCTATAATAAACTTAGTACTAATGAGGATAGGACTACAGTTTATCATTTTTCTTTTTTCTCTGCATTATTTCATGGAAGTTACTAGTGTCTATCAGTTGCTTTCTCTACATGGATACATGGATAGCATGAATCCAAATGTGTGTACATATGTATGTCTGTATATGTATATCTTCATGTATATATATATGTGTATACATTTATAGTATATTTAGTATTTGCATTCTGTTTTAAAGCATTTAAAGTATAAAAACACTGTTGGCACCATTTCTTCCCCTTTATACCCAGAAGAATCATAATATGATCACTGTAGGTATAAAAAATTTGAAGGGAAAAAAAAGAATCAAGTGGAACAATTGGGATGCACCTTCTTCTCCCTTGCATGACCAAATTTCCATTCTGTAGGTAAACTCAGAGCCTGCCCTATGCTGCTTGCTTAGCAGCTTGACTTCATGGTTCTTTACCATATCTTTAAAGTACCAAGTATCCGTTTTGCTTCATAAAAGATGAAGTGGAGTTGTCTCTTTCTTTTTGACTTTATGAATATGAGTGCTGCCTGTCGTATTTTCCATTCATATGTCGAAAACAGCCCAGCATCCTAGAACTTGTCCCTACCCTTCTACTTTCAACCCGGTGCCCACAACTCAGCCTTAGTTTACACTCTATGCCTTACCAAATGTGGTCCTACAAAGCTGCCTCTGCAGATAAAGTGTGAATGACTGTCCCTTAGCCTGCTGCATGCTGGCCCTGTGACCCCATGCACTTATATAATATCTCTGTGGGCAAAAAACTGTCCAACATGGAAGTGTGACTGAGCAGAGGGGGCGGTGGTGTGCCATTGTCTTGCACAAGTGAAAAGGGAGGTTTTGGGTTCTCTGTATCTAGCCACACTAGATTTGGCTTTTTTCAGATCTGAGCAAAAGATACCTTCCAAAGACAAATATAAGGTTTATTTTTTAATTATCTGCAATTTGGATTATCCATGCCATAATTCCCTGTCACCAGAATGAGTAGTCAGGCATTAACGGTAGATGCGTTTCTGCAGCTTACGTCTGCAGGGTGGGATCTGGGGGCTCTGCTCAGATGTGGAACCGTGGAGAAGTTGGCTTATCTCAGTCATAGCTGCCTCCTTCCCAGCAAGTGGCCTCGGAGGAGACACCTTCTGTTCAGCCAGCAGCTGCTGTGCCTGCCCCTCATGGAGCTCTCCACTGTGAAAAATAGCAGTCTCATCTGTACAGAGCTCTGTCCAGCATGTAGCACACACATTGTTATTGTCTCCGTTTTATTGCTTGGGTTAAAATGGGGAGGTGGCATTTGCTTGTCTTCATGTGTTCTTTACTTCTAATTAATACGTGAGGACATACTCGCAGGTTTCACTTGCTTCCTTGGGCCTGCTGGTTTTAAATTAGAATATCAACATTTTCGTGGAGTCCATAATAATATTCCCCCGTTTTCAACTAAGAAAACCCAAGTGAGCAAGGTGCTCCCTATATGATGTAAAGACACAGAACTGGTTCCTCCATGAGTCTTGTAGTGTTACAGGCTTTTCAGAGTGATTTCAGATGAATGTTACACATTTCTGCCTTCTCCTTAAGGTAGGTAGGGTATAAGTTACTTTTGTTTTACACTCTTCCCAGCCTCTAAGACTTAAGTCTTTTATTAAGAAAATGAAACGTTTCTAAGAGTCTTGTTTGTGGGATCATGATTGTGTTCATCATTCATTTTTCCTCTGGTGCTGTTTTGCTGTAGTGGATTGGGGGTGGGGGAGATGGCAAGGAGGGAAGGTGGGTGGATTTGTTGGATCTTAGGATGAAGTTGGTTGTGTCCAGAGGTGACTAATACACTGTATAATTTCAGACTGTTAGATGTCACTTGATCACTTCAGAGTAATCTTAACCCAAACCTCTCTCTAAAGGTAATTCGTAATGGAGGACAGAGTGGTCACTTAACATTTCTTACAGTGACACGTGCACATTAGAATGATTTGTGAACCAAATTTTAAATGTTTCCTTTTTTGACAAATTATGTCTGAAATTATTCAACTTTTGTTTTTAGAAAAACACACCAACTTTTAAAGCCCTATGGCTATATAAATATGATTTCTGGAACACAAATGGGCAAATAGTATGTAGAATGTCATTAGAATCATTATATCACTGTCACTGGTCCTGGGGTTGCCAGGCCTTTTCTGATTATCAGATGCAACAAATGACGTCCAATTTTATTGACCAGTTTGGCTTCAACGATGAGAAGTTTGCAGATCAAGATGACATTGGCAAGTGAGTATATTTTCCTGTTTCCCTAATTGCCTCGTACACCCCTGCCCTTTGTGAGACATTTTTGTGATTTGTGATTCTTCCGGATTCTTTAGCATTCGTGAATTGGGAGGAGCCTGCCATCCATACTGGTCTTTTATTCCAGCATATCCAGCCCTAAGGCTGGATAATTAGAATAATTAGGTCAATTAGGACTTAAAATATCACCCCAAGGAAAGTAGCATTCACTTTTAGGCGTCACCTCTTTCACAGAGGTTTATATTTATTAGATTATACTTATTTTAGGAACTCAAGTTATCATTCTGCTCTTCTAGGTATTAATAGCGTTATCTAAAGTAATTACTTTCTATGTTGTTAGTTAACTGGTTTGAGGCATGTTCACTTACAGAACATGCAGTGCGGTATTATCTTACAGTAGATGACCACGTTGGTAGGAATAACTCTGCCCTGCATGTATTCTTTTCTCTAGGTGACTCGTCATAAGGTAGATTTGGGGTTTTTTTTTGCAAGAGCCAGATAGTCAAACCACTCATTCTGTAGTCAGAGTAAGAGAAACACAGAAATGGAAATTATTGCTACTATACAGAATTAATAAATAGAAAATGTATAGGTGATTCACAGAAATGAAAACAAATGGTCTAGCATCTGACCTTGGGAAAAGAGAGGTAATTTACAAACAAAATTCTTTTGAGATATTTTTGAGGTATTGTAGCTCATTGAGAGCAGAATTTAAGAAAAAAATTAAGACAGCTGGCATTTGAATGTTAGATGATAATCCTCACAGGAGACTTTCTGATTATGCCCATCAACACTCAGTATCTGGTGCCTTAGAAACAGAAAATTCTCAATAATTTGTTGAATATCAGCCAGTAGAGGCTGTTTGTCACAAATGGCATTTTATAGTATGTGAGAAACTAAAATATTTTTACAGCACACTCTAATTGTGCTGGAAACATGCCATATTTGGCACAGTGGAATAGAGGCTCCATTGTAAATGGAGCAGGAGTTGAAGGCTGTCAGCTGCCTTGAGAATTGGCTCATTTAGATCCAGAAAGAAAAAGAACATGTCACAAGGTGTTTGTGTCTATACCCCCGGATCATTCTATCTGATTATACCTACCACCTCATGGTAGGACCCATAGGTTCCCGCTTGGCATCTCAGCCTTTATCTGTCTGGACTCTTCCTAAATGTTACTAGTTAGGAATCCATTATCTCTTTAAAATTTGTATTGGGTGCTTGGAATAATGATTCATTAGAACAAATCTTTTAAGAATTGTAAGATAGCCCCACCTACTCAACAATTATGTTTAATAGGCTATGAATTCTTTTACTCTCTACTTTCTTCCTGTATTATGCCTTGTTATAGCATAAGATTTCAGGGTGTCTATGTATTTTGTGTATGGATTTGGCTATATCTGGAGACAGCTCAATGTCTGATGGCTTTTGTATACTTTTTCATGTTTTGATTTGGTTCTTCTTTGCAAATATCCTTTTTCTTGGTTATATAAATATGGTCTATGGAACCATGGTTCTTACCATGGATGTTAAGAATCTTTTATAGGAAGGCTTCGCTGGTGTCTCAAAGGCTTATGTCTCAAAAGGCTTCCATCCCAACCCTCTCATTCTGTATAAATTTCTTAATACCAAGGGAGGAAGCATCATTTAATATAAGATGGTTGTTTTTGTTTGCTTTTTACTTATGGAGATTTTAATGATAGTATAAATATTTTGAATTTAGAAAATTTCATGTGTACTGTTTCTGCAAATCTGTAGATAATTTTGTATTTTGTTTACAGTGTTTCTTTTGATCGGGTATCAGACATCAACTTTACTCTCAATACAAATGAAAGTGTAAGTATAAATATTTCCTTTTGTGAGCAACAAGGCATTTGAGAGGTGGAAAAGTGGGAGTTGGGTTCTCTTGGAGCCCACATATGGATGCCATGTGCACTGGGACACCCTGTATTGTAGGAGCCCTTGTCCTAGATTGGGTTTACACCATTCACCCACTCACTTTCCTACCTGGCCAATGTGGGCATGTGACAGAGCCATCAAAACCAAGGGTCACTTGTGATTTCAGTATTGACATTTGGTTCCAAAGTTCAGAATGCTGCAGTTTGACTCTAGCCTGCTGCTTTTTACTTCTCCTTTGTGTTTCCTGGGGAGAAACATGGGCTAGATCAGGGCAAGAAGTTCTCCAGAAACACCAAGACAGTCAGCATCATTTGGATGGATACAGTCTTGATTTTATGTTGATTAGCATGAGAGAACAGTGGTTAATTTGCTGGTATGACTGATTTGGGCCATTGAAGCTCATCACTGTTTAGCTAGACTGTAAAAGCAGATGGAATACAGGTTGCTTTCCCTTGTTAGGACAAATCTGAGATTGCATCTCCGGGGCAGAGGAGGTTCTTGGGATTAAGATGGTGCTTTGACTAGATGAAAGTGAGTTGATGAGAAGATGTGGTCTAGGCTTCTTGCGTGCTAGTTTTGAACCCCTTCTTTTCAGGAGAACTTCTTGTGACTTACACAGAAGCTAACGTTAGATATTTACATTTTATTTTGGTGTGTGGGATAGTCACCATTTTTTAAAGCAAGTAGAAAAATGCAATTTACATTGGTAACTTTTGGGAGAAAACTTGATTTAAAATTTTTTTCTTTTTCTCTCTTGTTTTTATTTAGGGAAATATTGCCTTGTTTGAGGCATGTTGTAAGGAAAGAATACAGCAGTTTGATGATGGTGGCTCTGATGAGGAAGATATCTGGGAGGAAAAGCACATTGCATTTACACCAGAATCCCAAAGACGATCCAGGTAAAAAAAAGATAGTTTATTATAGTCATAATTATATCCAACCCATACGTTGTATCAGACCAAACATATAATTATGAGACCAGTGCTTTTCTCATGATCAGAAATGTCTATGTTAATTGACGTGAGTTGGCACCAGTACTCCTGTCTACAAAGTAATAGTCAAAATGATCTGTTGAAAATGCTGGAAGTGTTTGGACATAGTCATGAAATGTTGTGACTCAGCATCTTCTGAACAGGAAATGATGCTGACAAGTGTAGTCTCATAGTGCCTTTGACTAAATTAATGTTTCCTCATAGTAATCACAACAACAGCTGAGTTATGTCTGTTCCTTATAAAAGACCAAAAGTTTTGGGCCAGCCCCATGGCTCACTTGGGAGAGTGCGGCGTTGGTAGCGCTGAGGCCACGGGTTCGGATCCTAATAGGGATGGCTGGTGCACTTGCTGGCTGAGTGTGGTGCAGAACACACCGTGCCGAGGGTTGCGATCCCCTCACCGGTCAGAAAAATAAAATAAAAATTAAAAAAAAAAAAAAAGACTAAAAGTTTCCCAAAGTAGGGGGAAATTGTTTCTAAAACTCAGTCTATCTTGGGAAGACAGGGTTATGTCACTTGATAACCATCTGGGTCAACCCAGTCTTTTTTTTTAAATCACTTTTATTGTAGGAACCTAAATAAATTATGCTTCTGTACACAGAGTTCCTTTTTTGTGAGTATTCATTATCACAGTCTTCATAGTTAAGAGAGAGGGATATTTGAATAGCAACTGAACTTTTATTTTTATTTTATTTATTTTTGATAAGTAATGTTTTCACATGGCAAAAAATTCAAACGGAACAAAAAGGGTATACAGTGAAAAGTAAAACTCCCTCCTACCCCAGCTCCCAGCCGGCTAGTTCCTCTTGCTGGATAGAGTTTGTTAGCATTGCCTGTGCCTGCCTGTACCAGTAGTTATGTTGTATGTCTGAGGAGTGCTTGTTGTGCTGGTCCAGAAGATGCAACAGTGGCTTAATCAAATAAAGGTCTATTTGTCTCATAGTCGAGACTCTAGACGAGGTTGTTAGACCTGCCTTCTCTTACTTGTTCACACTCTGTCATCCTCTGTGTGTTGATTTATCACCTACGGTCACAAGATACTTGCTGAAGCTCCAATGCCAGGCAGCCAAAGACAAACACCTTCATGGTGATTTTTTTTTTTCTTTCTTTAAAGATTAAAGCCCCAATCAAACTTGTTTGTCACCATTTACTATGAGATTTTGGTCCTTGCGTTGAGTGGATTCACAAAATGGCCATTGCCTACTGCCATTTACCCTCTGGAGGCGGACTGACCTTACACATTTTTATAGTAGTGCAGTACATCTTCACAGAGCATCATGTGAAGAGAGCAGAGAATTACGTATGGCAGGGAGGACAGGTCCTGGGGGAGATGGCACTTGATGCCCAGAGGGGACATAGGGTGATGAGAGAAGACAGTTTATTATTTAACAACTCTACTGAGGTATAATTGACATATAATAAGCTGCATTTATTTAAATTCTACAATGTGGTCACTTTCAACATGTGTATACATCATGAAACCATCATCTCAATCAAGACCACAAAATTATTCATCACCCCCAAAAGTTTTTTCATGCCCTTTGTGATATCTTTTTCCCTTCTTTCCCCCCATATCTGTTTTCTGTTTTCTACAGTTTTGTATAAATGAAATCATACATTATATACCCTTTTTTTGTCTAGCTTCTTTCAGCATAATTATTTTGAGAGCCATCCATGTTTTGTAATATATCCAATAGTTCATTCCTTTTTACTGCCCAGGAGTGTGCATTAAATAGGTATGCTGCAATTTGTTTATCCATTTTCCTTTTGGTGTTCATTGGGATTGTTTCCAGTTTTTGGCTGTAATATCTGAAGATAGATTGATAAGTTAAAGATGTATACTACAGACCCTAAAACAGTCACTGAGGTAACAAAACAGAGTTATTGTTAATTAGCCAACAAAGAAAATCAAATCAAATCATAAGGAGACCCTAAAGAAGGCAGAAAAAGAGAACAAAGGGCAGCTGGGGCAAACAAAACTAATAGCAAGACGATAGAATTAATCCTGAGTAAGCATATTAAATAAATGATCCAGACACCCTAATTAAAAGGCAGAGATTTTCAGACTGCATTAAAAACAAGGCCTAACTACATGCTGTCTATAAAAAACAATTTAAACAAGAAGACACAGGTTAAAAGGAAGAAGATACACCATGTCAATACTAATGAAAAGCTAGAAGGTCTATATTAATCTCTAAGTAGATTTCAAAGGAAAAGGATAAAAGTCATGTGATGATAAAGGGGTCAGTTTATTAAGAGGACATGACAATTCTAAATGTCTACATATCTAATAACAGAGCTTCAAAATACATGGAGCAAAAACTGATAGAACTGCAAAGAGAATTAGACAAATGCATAATTATAGTCAGATATCTCAACAGCCCCACTCCCTGTAATTGATGAAACAATAGGCAGAAGTCAGTAAGGATGTAGAACACTTGAACACTATCAGCTACGTTGTCCTACTTGCACATTTATAACGCACTCACCCAGCAGTGACAGACTGCATTCTTTTCAAGGGCATGAAATATTTATCAAGATAGACCGTATTCAGGCCCTAAAGCAAGTCTCAATAAATTCCTACGGGCTCAAGTCATTTTCTGACCAAAATTGAATTAAATTAGAAATCAATAACAGAAAGATCTCTGAGAAATCCCCAAATGTTTTGGAAATTAAATAACACATGGGTCAAAGAAGTAATCGAGGGAAATATGAAAGTATTTTGAATTGAAGAAAAATGAAAATGTAGTATATCAGAATTTGGGGAATGCATTTGGGGAATTCTTAACCATACTTAAGAATTATATTTAGCACTCACTGGCTGTATTAGAAAAGAAGAAACATCTTAAATCAATGAGCTCAGCTACTACATTAAGAAACTAGAAAAGGAGAGCAAATTAAATCCAAATAAGCAGAAATAAATAAGAAAATCACAGTGGAAATCAGTGAAATTCAAAACAAAAACAATAGAGAAAATCAATGAATCCAAAAGTTGTTCTTTGAGAAGGTCAGTAAAATTGGTTAACTTGTAGCCAGAATAAGAAAAAAAGAAGATATAAATTACTAATATCAGGAGTGAGAAAGGTGACATCACTAGATTCTACAGGTATTAGAAGGATTAAAAAGATAATGGAACATTATGAACAACTCTATGTCAATAAATCTGATAACTTCGATGATCTTTGAAAGACACAAACTACCAAAACTTAGGCAAAAAAGGATAACCTGAATAGTCCTGTATCTGTTAAAGAAGTTGAATTTTTAGTTTAAAACTTCCCACCAAAAAGTAAAAACTCAAGATCCACACGGCTTCACTGAATTTTACCAAACATTTCAGGAAGAAATTATACAAGTTCTATACAAAAGCTTCCATAAATTTGAAAAGGAAGGAGTATTACCTATTTAATTCTATGAGGCCACATCTATTGTAGCCTAATACCAAAATCTGACATTACATTTCAAGAAAACTGCCTAATAGTTCTCATGAACATAGATGCAGAAACTCCTTTACAAGTTTAAGTAAATCAAATACAACAATAATGCATCATGACCAGGTGAGGCTTATTCCAGGAATATAGAATTGCTTTCACATTTGGAAATCAATTAAGGAGCATGTAACAAAATCCGACATCCATCCCTGATAAAAACTCAGCAAACTAGAATTTCTTCAACCTGATTAAAGCATGTACAAAAAAACATATAGTTAGCAGTATAATTAATGGTTTTTTAAAAAAATGAGTAATTTCTCCCTAAGATTTAGGAACAAGACAAGGGTGTCTGTTCATACCACTTCTTTTCAGTGTTGTACTAGAGGTTCCAGCTAGTACAATAAGTCAAGAAAAAAAAATAATAATAACAGGCATCTAGATTGTAAGGGAAGAAGTAAAACCATCACTATTCACAGACGACATGACCATTGACATAGAAAATTGGCTGGAATCTACAAGAAGACTACTAGAACAATTAAAATGAGGTTATCAAGGTTTCACAATACAAGATCAATATAATTGTTTTCTGCATAGTGCAGTAAACAGTTGGAATTGAAATTACTAGATATCCATCGTAGCATCAAAAATATGTAGGGATAAATCTAACAGAAGATATGCAAAACCTGCACACTGAAAATTGTAAAACACAGCTGAGAGAAATTAAAGGCAGCTTGATAAATGTTTATGAATTGGAAGACTCAATATTGTTAAGATTCCAGTTCTCCCAGGTTGATCTATCAGTTTAATATAGTCTCAAACAAAATCCTAAGAGGCTTTTTTGTAGCTATTAACAAGCTGATTCTTAAATTCATATAGACACTCAAAGGACCTAGAATAACCAAAGCTTTCATAAAGAACAATAAAACTGAAGGACTAATGCCACCTGATTTCAAGATATCGTAATTAAGACAGTGTGGCAAGAAGATAGAGAATAGGTTAGTGGGACAGGATAGAGGGCACATAAATAGGCCTACACGTGTATGGGCAACTGATTTTGATAGAAAAGTCTTAACAAGTTGAACCTCATGAAAATTTAAAACTTACTCTTCAAAAGACGCTTAGGAGAATGAAATGACAAACCATGCACTGGAAGACATTTGTAAATCATATATCTGATAAAGGACTTGTATGTAGAGTTAAATTTCTTTACTCAATAAAGAAAAGAGACAACCCAATGTTTTAAATGCACTAAAAACATGAAAAGATCCTTAAGAAAAGAAGATATACAGATGGCAAATAAGCATCTTCGGTCCTTAGGAAAATGCAAATTAACACCAAGATAACCACTACACACCTGTTAGAAGGCAGTATTAGAGATTGTGATCTCCACCTTGAAGCAAAGCCCAAGTGGTAGAGCAGCTGATGGCTTACATAAGGTTAGACACACACATAGCAAAGTCTTCCCCGATATCTTAACTGGATGGGATGTGGGCAGATATGATCCAGTTGAAACGCAGTATGAATTGTCTTTAAAGAATTTTCTGGATTTAGCTGGTGGCTGATAAGCAGCATTAACTATTTTGGTTCTTTTTCTTTTTTCTTAGCTCGGGGAGTACAGACAGTGAGGAAAGTACAGACTCTGAAGAAGAAGATGGAGCAAAACAAGACTTGTTTGAATCCAGTAGTGCCAACACAGAGGATAAAATGGAGGTAGATTTGAATGAACGTAAGTTACCTTAGTTGCTATGTTGGAATTAGGTATTTTGAAAAATAGGCAAAAGAATATTCTGCAGCATCTGAGATGACTTCTGAAGGAGTAAAATTGAAACACACATTCTTGTGTGATTCCCCCTTGGAGGTTTATGTTTCCCGGACTGACCTCTGAGAAGGAGAAATCATGCTTTTGATCATAGGGCATCTCATTACAGGATGAAAATCATTGTGTGCGTCTGGCTAAAGGACAGCACACTGTAGGTCAGTCCTGCAGCTTCAGAAGCCTTGTGCTGTAGCAGAAGGGAAAGACTACAGATTGTGGAAAGATGAGGAAATAATTGTATTTTGTAGAATCATGAATGTAATAAACCAGAGGAAACAGCTTCAGCAGTTTTAAATGGGTTCTTCATAGTTTACGTATGAAACTTATAGCCCTAAAACTTGCCCAACTAAGTGCTTGTTTGTGCCCTGCAACTTGCTGACAAAACTTGAATTAGCCTTTTAAAATATGTTAACTTCCAAAACTTTAGAAAAATGTTTACGTGAAAGAGTCATGTGGGTTGACACTGGGGCTTTCCCCAAGCCTGACCAGCTTCCTGTTCTCAGAAAGGCCTTTATGTACTTGGTCCTAGAGGCTGAAACCCAGCTGAAGGTGGAATTTAGTAACCTCAGAGCTGGATGGGACCTTAACAGTCAACAGCAAACTCCCACATGTTACAGATAAGAAAACTGGGAGCTAGAGAAAAGACATGTATCCTCTATCCCCTTCCTCCTTTTCCAGCTCTCCCTCTTCAGGAGGAAAAAGTGTAATTCAGTTGAAATCAACACGCCTTTATTAAGTTTCTACTGTGTGCCAGGTGCCAGTCACAGACTGCTTCCAAGGTCTCAGAATCCATTGAGAAATAGATTGAAGGGCCAGCCCATGGCTCACTTGGGAGAGTGCGGTGCTGATAACACCAAGGCCATGGGTTTGGATCCCTATATAGGGATGGCCGGTTAGCTCACTGGCTGAGCATGGTGCTGACAACACCAAGTCAAGGGTTAAGATCCCCTTAAGGTTCATCTTTTAAAAAAAGAGAGAGAGAAATAGATTGAAGTGCAAGCTCCTGAGAACAGAGTGCTGGAAGAGGGGAGCCCAGCCCTTGCCAGGCATCTGCCCAGGTGTTCCCAAAGGGTATGATACTTAAGGACAAGAGGGATTAGTTAAATTGAAAGAGAAATCAACTAGTAGGAAGGGATAGAGACCCATGAGCTGTTTCATATGACTGGAGGATGAGATGGCAGGAGATAAGGCCAGAGGCCAGATCAAGAATTATATTCTAAAGGTTGCAGGGGACCCCCGAGGATTTGGCTAAGAGTAACATTATGGAATCTATTTTGAGACTATCACTTGTGGCCACAGTGTGAGAGTTGGACTAGAAAATACATGCTGGAGACAGGAAAACTGTTAAGAGACTGTTAAACATAAGAAATAATGAGGGCTGAGAGGACGGGATCCAGGCAGCAGGGAGACAGGAGAAGGAGACAGGACAGATGTGCTCATCTTTTGGCTCAGAAATCTATGGTGTTTGGTTTTTTCTTTGTAAATGTACAGTTCAGTAGCATTAAGTATATTCACATGTTGTGTAACAGATCTCTAGAGCTTTTTCATCTTCCCGAACTGAAACTCTGTACCCACTGAACAACTGCCCATTCCCCACCGCCAGCTCCTGGCACCCACTGTTCTGCTTTCTGTTTTTATGAATTTGACTACTCTAGGAGCCACATATAAATGGAAACACACAGTATTTGTCTTTTTGGTTTGGCTTATTTCAGTTAGCATATTTTCTTCAAGGTTCATCCATGTTATAGCATGTACAGGATTTCCTTCTTTATTAAAGTTGAGTAATATTCTATAATCTGTGGTTCTTTGTGGGGGGTTGGATATGTAATGAGTGACTTGGAGGGAGACTGCAAACTTGGTATGACTTATTGCATGCCACTGTGACTCTAGAACTGGCTATGGGGACGGAGGTCAGGGGAGGACCCTGGGTGACAGTCACATTTACCCTCACCCCCTGGGCTCAGTACAACAGGCCGCCAGCCCTCCTGCTCTGCTCTGTGGAAAAGGCTTTTTTTGCATTGTCAGATCTCTGGAGGCACAGGGGTTGGGGGGGAGGGAGGACTCTTTTCTCCCAGGACTGCAGGATTGCCCCAGAGAGCCTCTGCCATCTGCACCAATCTCTATGGCTTCTCTTAGAGGTTTTGTGGACTGTTTGGAACAGTTTCTAATGTTATACTGACTCTGGGGAGCTCATCTGAGAAAGAATATCCCAGAGTGATTTTGTTATCACCGAGTGATAACATTTTTGTGAAACCTAATTTAGTTGTAAAGTGGAACTCTGATTCAGATGGAATGATTCCAGATCTTTGTATATGGAGGGTAAAAATATCGGTCAAGTTGACTTTCCTGAGGTTTCAAGTGAGATTTTCAAACATTCGGTATTATTCCTTCTTGGTGTCAGAGGAGCCCTGGCACGCTCACACAGATTGAAGGGTGAGAATCGTGGCACAAGCCCTAATTGAGTACCTACTATGTGCAGGCCCTCATTTAATCCTAAGTAAATAGTCCTTATCTGAATTGAACAGATGAGGAGGGAACTTGGGACAGTTAAATAACTTACCAAAGTCACAGTAAGGTATGTCTTTAAAATTGGAACATTTCTGTTCTATAAAGGTACTTCTCAGTCATTTGTGTCTAATATAAGCAAGCCCTCAAGTAGCTAGCATGTTCCTTATCATTCCTTCCTTACATCCTTGAGGTTCCTGACTGTGACAGAAAATATCCCTGATAGAGAGAAGTGGTTCCCACACTCCACTTGTCCTCAACAAGGACGTGAGGATTCAGTATACTGTGAAGGAGAGCATGATGTGCTATTAGAGCAAACAGAGACCTAATTTCTTCTGATGGGACACATCTCTGAACAGGTGACATTTAAACAAACCTTCAGGTTAGATCCAAAGTTGGCTGGCAGATGGTGTGGCAAAAAGGGCACCACAGATGGCAAGTGGCAGGACTTTAGGAAGCCTTCCTGTTGTTTGTGTTAACTACAGTGGACTGCAGGGAGGCCATGGGAGGTCTGAAGTACAGCTACATCTGGATTGTGAAGCATTAAGGTGGTTTCCAATTTATTGCAGTGGAATACCCAGCGCGCGTGCGTGCGTGCGTGCGTGTGTGTGTGTGTGTACATCTGGATTGTGAAGCATTAAGGTGGTTTCCAATTTATTGCAGTGGAATACCCAGCGCGCGCGTGCGTGCGTGCATGTGTGTGTGTGTATCAGCGCGCGTGCGTGCGTGCGTGCGTGTGTGTGTGTGTGTATTTTTTTTTAATAAAACTTTTTTGGGGAATAGTTTAGATTTAAAGAAAAGTTTCAAAGATAGTACAGTAAGTTCCCGTGTATCCTTCACCTAGCTTCCTCCAATACTGATATAACCATGGTACGTTTGTCAAAACTAAGAAATTAACATACCCTTTTATATGTAGCTTTGTATCCTTGGGTAATATTTCTATTGGAAAAAATTCTTAGAAATGGAATTGCTGGATCACAGGAAACATACAGTTTTATAAAACGGTGGGTGTTATCAAATTACCCTCCAGGTGATTGTGTAATATTTGTATCCTTGGGTAATATTTCTATTGGAAAAAATTCTTAGAAATGGAATTGCTGGATCACAGGAAACATACAGTTTTATAAAACGGTGGGTGTTATCAAATTACCCTCCAGGTGATTGTGCCTTTCAACTCCTACCAACAGTATATTAGAATACCCTTTCCCCAACAATGCCAGTCTTTTTTTTAATCATTGGTAATCTGTTTTTGAAAAGTATCTTGTGTTACATTAAACTACTGAAAATATTCTCTAAATGAAATTTCTTTCCTCTTTTTAGCACCCAACTGGTCAGCCAACTTTGACGTCCCAATGGAGACGACCCACGGTGCTCCATTAGACTCTGTGGGGTCAGACGTCTGGAGCACAGAGGAGCCAATGCCAACTAAAGAGACAGGCTGGGCTTCTTTTTCAGAGTTCACATCTTCCCTGAGGTGAGCAAGTGGGCAGCATCTCTAAATCTCTTAGTAGGAGACTGGGAATGGTAGGCGTTTGCTGTTAACATGTGTTCTTCACCTTAAGTTATTTCCAAGTTGAACGTAGTGTCTTAAACAAGATTTAAAATCAACATGGGAGAGATATTGACACAGTTGTGCATTACAAGAAAAACAGTCACCATCTTCCATTCCTCCAGGGTGAATTGGGGAAGGGAGTAGTTCTTCAACAAAGTAGCTTGGGTGGCTGTGGTTCCAGGGAGTTAGCAGGAAGCAGCAGAAGATGGCATCCCAGGGGGCTTTTCTGGCTCCACAGAACAAACAGGATTGAGAATAGGAGTAAAGTGAAACCACGAACTCCTGAGGCACCTCTGTGTGGGATAGTGCAGATAAATGCAAACTGTATCTTGAATTCAGTAGATGATGTGAACTTGTATTTCACTTGCAACTAGTCTAGTGCTATAAATTAAGGGCTGTGATGTGTAAGCTGTCAGTCTTGCTATTTGTATATTCTCAATGACAGAAACCTGTCATTTCATAATTTTCCTAAAGAGTATTGTCAGCATTTGAGTATTAGCCATGGATTTCATATCTCATTAGGCTTAGTTTGAAAGACTTTATCACTTTTCCTGTTCTAAAAAGTAATATTGTTAAACAATCACTGGTAATAGAGAAGATATGAAGACAAACTGTTGTTGAGCTAACAGTTCCCGTGTTAGACAAAACCAAAGAGGAAGCTAAAATCCATGGTGCTTTATAGTAATTGTAACAATAGAATTAAGCTGTTCTTCAGAAGTGCCAGGGAGATTTGTGAAAAATGTCTCTGAAATACTGTGAGTTACTTTATCAGCCGTGCTCTAGTACAGGACAATCAAGGTTCCACCTCTTGCTTTTTTCTGTCTTTTTATAACCGGGGGATAAGAGCCTTGGTCACTCAAGAGTGCTGTTGAAGTAGCTTGCTTCTCTTCACCTGCTGTGTGCAGGTGTCTGAGTTTGTTGAGGGGTATTGCAGCACGGGAGTGGGAGGTGGAAGAGGAAGTATAGTTATGTCCCCCCACCCCACCCTTCATCTCTGTTGTTTATTGGCTCTATGTTTTCACAATACCAGCAGCATCATTAAGAGGGCCAGTTCCTCCAGGCAGTTTGGCCAAACTGCTCAAGGTAAATAGGATTTTTGTAAAAATAGTCAACCCAGTAGATACAGTTGATATCATATGATGTGTATCACTGCTGTGCAAGCCCTGGGAACCTGGTGATTATGGTGAAGATGAGAGGTGGGGCATTTTGATACTGTCTGGAATCCTATAAGAATTCGCTGCCTTCCTGCTCTGCTGATTTAGCAGAACATTTCCCACCACACTCATCTACTGCTTTAGGCAGCTACCTACACTTAGATCCGTGTATCACGGAGTCTCTTATCCTATTACTCTTACACAGATGCTGATGTCTTCCAGCAGAAACAACTTATTTTCAAAGGTTTTTTGTGAATAATGGGGTGTAACTGAGGGCTATTCCCCACTGCTGACATCTGAATTTTCCCTTTTCTGAAAGTACAAAAGATTCTTTGAGGAGTAATTCTCCAGTGGAAATGGAAACCAGCACTGAGCCTATGGACCCCCTGACTCCCAGTGTTGCTTCACTGGTGGCACAGCCAGAAGGTGAGTGCAGAGAGTGCTGGGTGCATGGCTCACGGGTCTGTATGGCACGTTTGTAACATCAGACACCGTGCTCAGGCTCAGGGGCTAAAAGCAGCTGGGAAAATGAGATGGTGGGTCTGATGTCCACAGGGCAACTGATGAAAAGAAATTGTACCTGTTGTTCCAGAACCACAGCATGTTGATTCTAGAAGGAGTAAGGAATTTAAGTTATCAGTCTCATCAATGTGCAGATAAGGAAACTGAGGCCCAGAAAGGAGGAATGCCTTAGCCTACAGTACCCAGGCTGAATAAAACCAGAACTAGGTGTGTACATTCCACGCCTGTGCCCAGTTGTCCCTCAGAGTTTGCTTTGCTGAAGCACTGGGCATATCTGTGCCTGTTTTAGGCTATAGGGTAGTTTATTTTCTCCACACCTTTATGTGCAGATGAAATAGTCACGAGTGTCTATATAAACTTCCAGTGGGATGTAGTTGTCTTATTACTCAAAGTGTTCCCATATGTTCCTTGCATTGACCCTGAATTGTTTCATACTGATGAGTAGGGCTTTTGGGAGTTGGCTGGGGTTTGAATCCAGGAAGTTTGACTTCAGGGCACAAGCTCATAACCAGTGTACCATATGGCTTCCTATGATAGAACAAAGAAATGATCTACCAGGATACCATGAGAAAGTAACTTCAAAAAAGAATAGGACCCAAGTGGGGAAAACAAATGGGTGGAAGCTAAGATGTGTAACTGCCCACTCTGCCTGTGCTGTGGATTGGAACAGTTAAGAGCAGTCGTGTCTGCTGGGAGGAAACTGGGTACTATGTAGGTAGACACCAAGCTGGGAAAGCTGTGGGGGACTCACTAGTCTTCAAATGAGGAATCCATGAAATGTCTCTCTAGTGGGTATTTTTAAGAAGCCTGTGCCCATCAAGAACTGGCTCAGGCAGAGTAGGCAAACCCTCACACTGTTGTCATCGTCTTCAAGCAGTGATGTGACTTGGGTCAATGGGTATACACAGAAGAGGAGCGACAGTTCCTGTTTGGGTTTGGTATGTCTGATCAGCTGTGTGCTCTTTTCAGCACCAAGCAGTGTGGCCATGGAAGCCAGCTCTGATGGAGAGGAGGATGCAGAAAGTCCAGACAAGGTAACTGAGACAGTGATGAACGGCAGCATGAAGGAAACGCTCAGCCTCACTGTAGATGCCAAGACAGAGACCGCGGTCTTCAAAAGGTAACCAGGGGCTAGAGTCTACTGGAAGTTTCAGGTCTAGGGGAGGATGGTGGTGGTGGAGAAACTGCAAACATTGACGTCTTTCTAACATCTCTATTAAACTCAATAAATTTTAATGAAGAGATGGAGAGTTTAAGCCACTAAGTTCCTTTTTCCTACCGTGTGTGTGTGTGTGTGTGTGTGTGTGTGTGTGTGTGTGTGTGTGTTCAGAAGACTGTGTTTTAAGTCTAACAAATTGACAGGATTATGAGAATTGACAAATCTTCAGTCATTTTAAAAATTCACTTTTGTAGAGGCTACAGAGCACAACCCATCAAAACCAAAGATTCAGTATCATACAGATTATTGACTCCAGACATAATTCAGTCATTAGAATTCCGTAGCAAAGTGATAGTTTAAAAAAGTACAAAACTATATTTGGAAATTAGCAACCTTACTTCTAAACTCGGGTCAAAAAAGGAATCATAATGGAAATGAAAAACTTAAAACAGTGAGTAACAAAAAAAACTTTAATCAAAATTTATGGCCTGCAGTTAAAACAGTGCTTAGAACTTTACTCCCCTCTTATACAGACCCTTTCAGATACCACAAGAAGGAACCTTCCCAACTCATTGTGAGGCCACTACAAATCAAAGAAAAGCATGGAAGAGAAAAATTGTTTATAAGTTAATTTCATATGTGGGCGTACATAATCAAAACTTTTAAGTTAAAAGCTGGCAAAACAAATCCAATAATGTATTTTAAGTCATGACCAAGGATATATCACATTAATGTGTAACATGGTAAAAATTATTGAAGGTAATTCACAGACAGATAAAAGAAAAGCATTTGATAAAAATTAAAGCTGTTTCTGATTTTTTAGCAGCCTGAGAATAGAAAGTAGCTACGTGAAACTGATGAGTGTCTTCAGAAAATCTACAGACTTGGGCCGGCCCGTGGCTCACTCGGGAGAGTGCGGTGCTGATAACACCAAGGCCCCGGGTTCGGATCCCATGTAGGGATGGCCGGTTCGCTCCACTGGCTGAGCGTGGTGCTGACAACACCAAGTCAAGGGTTAAGATCCCCTTGCCGGTCATCTTTAAAAAAAAAAAAAAAAAAAAAAAAAA
>NW_007726623.1:168953-199114 GCF_000696425.1 Galeopterus variegatus | reverse complement strand
CGGTTCGCCCCACGGGCTGGGCGTGGGGCTGACAACCCCAAGTCAAGGGTTAAGATCCCCTTGCCAGTCGTCTTAAAAAAAAAAAAAAAAAAAAATCTACAGACTTGGGCCGGCCCGTGGCTCACTCGGGAGAGTGCGGTGCTGATAACACCAAGGCCCCGGGGTCGGATCCCATGTAGGGATGGCCGGTTCGCTCCACTGGCTGAGCGTGGTGCTGACAACACCAAGTCAAGGGTTAAGATCCCCTTACCAGTCATCTTTTAAGGGGGAAAAAAACCCTAGCTAGATTGTTTAATGAAAGCAGTGAAATCTTTTTTTTTTTTTTTTTTTCCTTTTTGTCTTTTTTCGTGTCCGGCAACGGGATCGCAACCCCCACTGTCGCGCCCGCACCTCGCTCAGCCAGTGAGCGGGAACCGGTCTGTATGTGGGATCCGAACCCTTGGCGGGAGCGCCGCCGCGCTCCCAAGTGGCACACTGTAGCAGTGCGCCACCGGGCTGGCCCCGAAAGCAGTGAAATCTTAATTCCAAAACCAGATAAGGATAATTAAAGAAAATGATCAGTTCATGTCACTTACAAGCAAACTAAATGCAAAGTCCTATACAAGGTATTTACTGACTGAATCCAAGAGTATGTTAAAAAGATTTGTAATAGTTAGTGTTCATCCTGTAATGCAAAGATGGCTCAACATCAGAAAATTCTGTCAGTGTAATCTCTATATATTAAACTAAAAGAAAACCATGAGATTTTTGGATGAGGCTTTTGGTAAGTTTCCATACCTATATATGCTTAAAACTCTGAGCAAACCAGAACTGAACAGCAAAAACTATACTTGATGAAGAAACTTTAGATGCGTTCACTGTAAGATAAGAAACAAGTGTGTCCAATTTCACTGCCAGTGTATAGGCAGTCCTGGAAAGAAAAAGAAATTGAGTGCAGGTAGGGAAGCAATAGAACTACTAATATTTTCACATTACAGCCATGTCAGTAATAAACTTTCGTAAATAATTAGAACTCAGCAAAACTTGTAGGTAAGAGATCAATTTTAAAAGTCAGTCGCCTTTCTCTACATCAGTAATAACCAGCTAGAATGTATAATAAAAAGTAAAGTACTGTCCACAAAATATATCAGACTATAAAACTTATAGGTAAGAGATCAATTTTAAAAGTCAGTCGCCTTTCTCTACATCAGTAATAACCAGCTAGAATGTATAATAAAAAGTAAAGTACTGTCCACAAAATATATCAGACTATAAATTATTTAGGAATTATCTTATTCCAGATATCTATAGAGAAAACTTGCATGCAGTCTGTACAACCGGAGACAATGGGACGCTTAGCGCTGTAAAGATGTCTGTCATCATCAAATTAGTCTTTAAGTTTAATGCAATCCCAGTCAAAATTTCAGTTAGAATTTTAAAAGGAATTTGATAAACATACTGTAAAATATATGTGGAAAAATAAAGGTTCTCAAATTGTTTAGATAACCAAAAGGGGAAATTAAATAAGAGACTTGCCCTGCCAGGTATTCAGTCATACTGCAAAGTCAGTGATTAAAATAGTATGATATTAGCGTCCAAATAGGTCCAGGGGCCAATGTGATGGGAAGAGAGATTCATAATGGGGTGGCTTAGCGGGTGGTTGGCAGGAGGCTGGCTCACTACAAAGAAAAAAGTCAAACTAGATCTTCCCTAATCTACATCCTAAAGCAACTCCAGATGGATTAAAAATAATAAAAGCAAAAATATACGGAGTTTCCTGTGTGCCAGGCCCTGCCTGTTCTCAAAATGCTTCATGTGTATTAGCTCATTTATTTCTCTTAGGAACCCTGTGAGATAGATACTGTAATTATCTTCCCTACTTTCCAGATGAGGAAACTAAGACACCAGAGTTATGTGATGTGGCCAAAATCCGTGGTAGTTAGTAGAAGAAAATGTAGAATATCCTTCAAACCTATAGGCAGAAAAGGACTTCTTTTAAAAAACAAAACAAAAAACAATACCTTCAAAAGCAGAAACTATAATGCAAGCATTTAATTAGACTGTATCAAAGTTAAGAATTCCTGGTTGATGAAATACTGTAGACAAGATTAAGAAGCAGATGGCAAATTGAAAAAAATTATGTCTAAGTCAACAACAGACTGATATTTAATATTCAAGGATTTCTATAAACCAATAAGAAAAACCCCAAATCAGATAATGGGCCAGAGATATCAATTTACAGACAAGGAAACTTGAAAGGCTAAAAAGAAAATGAAGAAATGTTCAAAAGTCATTCATTACCAGAGAGATATAAGTGATGACATATCACTTTATACTTCTCATTAGACTAACAGAAAGTAGAAAGGTGGATAATGCTGAATGTGGGGGGCTGTAGGGCTACAGTGACCCTGGTGGCCTGCTAGTGGGGAATGCAAACTGGGGCAGTCATTCTGGATAGTAGTGTGGGGTTCTTCATAGATAGAAGGGTGGCCCAGAATTTTCCACTTCTGGGTGTGGAGTCCTGAGAAATGCCTAAACAGGTCTGTTAGGAACCATGGACAGTGACATTCCTTGCAGCATTGTGCATGGAGGTGTGGAGGTGGAGGGCAGTTTTGGTGTTTGTTGCTGTGAGAAGCCAGGCAGAGTGTGGTAGGTGCACACCGTGGATCCTGTGCCGCAGTCAGTAGGAGCAGATGCATCTTCCAGACATGCTGAGTCAAGAGATAAATGTAATTTATCAACTGCAATTTACAATTCAGTGCCAGTTACGAGACTCAGAGTATACACATGTAATGACTATACATTTTACAGGAATCAAAATGATAAACACATTGCTTTGAGGGCAGAGAATAGAGAATGAGGTAAAGTGGAGTAAGTTTAAAAAGAAAAACGAACCAGGTAATTCATACTTATCACCAAGTCATTAAATTTTAATTAATTTTCCTACTTATAAATTGTCTGGAACCATCTGGAAGGCACCCAAGAAGTCATCTTAAAGTTAGGTTTTTCATGAGCAAATTCAGGACAGTACTCGGCTCTAAGAGTGATGGAACTTCCCAAAGGGAACCTCTAGCTGCACTTTAACTCACATTAGTGCTATCTCGATTGTGTAAAAATGGGAATTTCAGACAATAGGCAAAAGTCTAAATTTCCAGTCCACAGAGTCGAGGAAAGCATCTGCTACTTCTTTATTTCCATCAAGAGCCATCTAAGGGGGAAAAAAATAATCCTTCCATGTTTCATTTCCCCCAAGTTCTCTCTGCACTTAGGATCAGTCTTTACCTGCTCTGGCAGCTGTCCTTGGTTCTCTCTTTTCCTTCATAGTATTTGTATTTCTTATACATTGGTAGAGGGCAACTCGAGAAGTCCTTAATATGGTTCAGGCACTGTGGCACCCACCCCACATTGACTAAGGTTTCCACCCAGCAAGCTGGTGGAAGTCTTTCTGGCCCACTGTTTTAATGGTGGTCGCAGGCCTGAAAGTAAAATGCTTTAACTAAAGGCTCATTCCTTCAAGCAGGTCCATTTGATATCTTCACCGAGTCTTCAGTTTTGCTTATGTGCAGTCGTGGACATATTTTTCCCCCAAATTCCTCATTTCTAGGAGTATTCTGAAACTCTTGTACATTTCTTTTTCTGTTTTGCACACTTGGCTTCAGAGTGTTGAAATCCTATCGGTATGTACAGTAATATGGGACCGTTCTTTATCAGATACCAGCTACATTACATATCCCTCTTTCAGTTCCCATCTGTGTGTGATCCTTCCTTTTGTCCTCCCCCAGTTAGTGTCTGTGGTCCTGTGATCCTTCCACCCTGAGCATGCTCAGCCCCAGGGCTTTGCCTCCATGGCAGTCACGACTTCAGAGCCATTTGCATGTGACCTCAACCTTTGGCTCCTAGATGCTGGCACTAGGATGTATAATGTGCCTGTTGTCCTCTTTCTTGCAGTGAGGAAGGCAAACTCTCTACCTCTCAAGATGCTGCTTGTAAAGACGTGGGAGAGACCCCTGAGACGGCAGAGGTGAAGTGTGCAGTACCCCGGCCCCCCAGCAGTAGTCCAGAGCAGAGGTAACGACCTATGTCCTCAAACCTGCCCAGGCCCTGTGCTGGCTTTGCCTGTTGTCTCTTGGGAGGGGAGTCAGCCTGTGGTGGGAGGGTTAGGGCTAGAAGGATTGTTCATTGTTCAGCAGCTTACTGGCACAGTAGCATTATCTCAGGCTTTATGGTAATCAGGGTGATTGAGCTCTACCCCAGAAGCCAAAAACTAACTGGTTTTTAGAGATTCGGTAACATCACTGGCTCTTTCAGAAATTAGTGGGAATGGAAGAGTCTGTCGTGCTGACATACCTCCCTTTTTTGTGTGAGGCGCTAAGTCAGGGATGACATTGAGCCCCTGCAGGGTGGAATCTTCATTGGCCCTTATAAAGTTGCCCAGCTGCCAGACACAAGCTGTTCTTGGTGCCTGTTCTCCCGTGGTCGTGCCTGTGAGACACACAGGGAGAACTTGCCTGGAGGCCCTTTCATATATGTAGCGAAATATTCTCAACTCTTAAACGATTCCCTATGTGGTTTTGTTTTTTCAAAATATTTATCTTGTCTTAAATGTGAAAATCCCACTACCAGAGCCGTGTGATTTGGAATGTGATGTTTTCTTTCTAGTCACCTTTTGCTTAGACTGAGCCAGTGGTCTGAAGGGATAGGCCAAGCCAAAGCCTCAGCCGCCGAGGGCCCGCCAGCCCGCACACACAGCCTCGCAGGTAGAGCGAGGGTGGCCTCGGATTACACCGGAGCTCACGCCAGAAGATGAGGATGTGCCCCTGGACCACCAGGAACTTTGTTCAGCACTTCCCAGAGTTAATTTTTTTGATTAAATATATCTAAGATTGTATATTCCTTCCATAAGGAATAAAGTGACCTTTAAAAGCTATTTCAGAGAAGTTGTACTTTCCCCCTGGCCTGACTCCTGTCAAAATCTTTTAGCCATTCGGGGCTGGCTGGTTGCTTACTTGCTGGAGTGTGGTGCTAACACTGCCAAGGTCAAGGGATAGGATTCCCACACAGGCCAGCCCCCCATCCCCCAAAATCTTGGCATTCTATGGGAACATAACCAGTGGGAACCAGCAGGGGGCACTCTCTGTTCGCTGATGGGAAGACCTCTGTTCATTGGGTAGCAAAATCTGTTTTTATTCCTGTCGTGGAAATTACAGCCAAAATGAAGGGTTTGTTTTTGGAATTAATTTTTTTTCTTAATCTGCACATAAAACAAATTAAGTATAAGAACTATTTGAGCATGTTGGCTCTCATGAAGGCTTCAGGGGTCAGAGGTGGGGTGACACTCCAGCACTGGGGAATCCAGCCCCAACTGTGCTTGTGAGGGTTTGGGTGAGTCTCTCCTTCCAGGGGGTTTCAGTGTGTGTGTTTTTTTTTTTTGTTTTTTTTTTTTTGTCTTTTTTACTGACCGGCAATGGGATCGCAACCCTCAGTGTTGCGCCCGCACCGCGCTCAGCCAGCGAGCAGGAACCGGTCTCCACATGGGATCTGAACCCTCAGCAGGAGCGCCGCCGCGCTCCCAAGCGGCGCACTCTCCAGTGCGCCACCGGGCTGGCCCTTCAGTGTGTGTTTTAAATGGTACTTTGTAGGTCTGATTCCCAGTCAATTATATCATCTCCCTCATTTCCACCTGTAAATATCCTTTATATTGAGGGCTTGTTGGAAGGCAGGATAATCCAGGTCTATCCCGATTTGTTGTAGTTGCTTCAGGAGTATATTTTTGGTTTCTCTGACATAAATGGGATCATGTCCTTAGCTCTCTAGACTGCAGAAGAATTATTTGCCTGAGGGGAACCCACTTGCTTTCCTCTCTGGTTAGGAACATCTGGTATGGAGAGCCCTGCCTCTCCGTTTGGCAGGACTGGAATGGTGTAGGAAGCTGGGGTGAGCCAGTGAGGGAAGAGGGAGCATCACCTGTGTCCGTGCCTTCGTCTGCCATCCTTGCACACACACTTGAGGGTGGCAGCCACTAGCCGAGGCCCAGTGATAAGCAGTAGCAAACGGAGACCTGCTCACCTAGGGCGCGTGGGAGGAAGTGCTCGGGAAGAGTCCATAAAACTGAACAAGGAATAGGGGGGCAGGAGTCTGTGTGAGATAGGGCGAGGGAAAGCCTCTCCAAGAAGGTGACATTGGAGCTGGTGGCAGGGTGACATAAGGTAAGTGTTCTGATATATCACATTTGTGCTCTAAAGCAACATATGGCAGTGTTGAAGATTGAAGATCACCAAATATTGTGGTCCTGGGGATTGGCAACGTTCTGTTTCCTTTCACGCTTAAGGGCTTGTATTGCCATAACATCTTACTTTACACTACTGGTTATCAAGTCTGTACTCTGTGCCAGCCAGTGTGCTAGGCACTTTGTACACATTATATACTTACTAAGCCCTATGGGGTGAGGGAGTATTGTACCCCTTTACAGAGGAGAAAACGGAACAGAGAGATGACGAAATTTACTTAAGATCTCACAGATTGTAAATGGCAAAGGCAGGATGCTTACCCAGTTGTGAGTGGTTCAGACTCTGTTCCGTGTCCTTGATACATTGAGGCACCGTCAAATATAAGTAGAGTGGACCGTGTGTGTGTGGAGCTGACCCTTTGGTTCTCTGTTACAACTAGCAGTAGTAGGTATGGACAGCATTCTAGTTATATACACTTAGGATGCTAGTTAAAAAGTACTTGTATATTTCCCAGTTACATCTAGCATCCTTTTCCAAGTCTACTTTATAAAATTTTGCTAAAGCCTTCAAGAATATCTTATACATTCAGGTTATAATTTGGTCAGGAAAGCAAAATTTAGATAATTGGTCACCGCTTTGTTTATAGACTAGCCCGTCTCTTCTTCCCTCCCAATTTTGCGTCTAATGTTTACTTAGGGGGGACATATTGTTCAGATATACACCTTCGTTTTCAACATTTTGTCCTGTTTGCAAACTGTTCCTCCCCGCCCCCCCCTCCCCCCTTCACGGTAGCAGTAGTAGAATCCTGTTTTTCAAGTGAAATGTTACGTGGATTTCAATCTATGGGACAGAAAAAAGCTTTTTTGAAAGAGGGATGAGCAAATAGCTCCTGAAGGCTCTGGGAGCAACAGTTAAAATCCACTGACTAGACTATACCTGTGCTTCTAAGAAGCTGAGAGTAGGGTAGTTTTCACAGAGCACCTGCTCTTCTGCAGCCTTTGCTAAATGCCTAGTTAGTTAACCAATGAAGAAGCCTAGATGCTACTCAGATTTTTCTGGAATTTTAAATTCATTTATGAAGCATTTCATTAAGTAACTACTAAGTTCCAGATCTTGTGCTAGGCATTGGGTAAACAATATTAAATGTTCCCTTCCCTCAGGAAGCTTAATGAAGTTAATTTTCTTTCTCACATTTCTGCTTCAGGTGCCTCAAATGTCTGTCTCTTACCCCTTAGGACTGACCAGCCAAGTGTGCCAAGTGACACATCAGTTAATGGCCCTGTATGATAAGTGATGTCTGCTGCTGCTGACTGAGGACTGCAGACTGCCACCATTCAGGGGCTCTGGAGGGGTCACCTGGAGCCCACCAAGCCGTCACTGCTGCACTCACTCTGCAAGAGATCAGGACCAGCAACCTTTATATACTAGATTCTAAGACGTTGTACAGAGAAGTTCAGACGTGTACAAATATTGCACATTGACAAATACCAAGAATTTTTGCGTATGTTTATATTGTATTGTTCTAAATAATGGGTAGCCTGTGAAATAAGATCTTGCCACCCATGTAATAATAGTAGTAATACTATAGGTAAAATGGCTGTAAGAATAGTTTTATAAAAGTGAATACACAGATCTATTGTATTTGAAACATAACTATTTGACAATTATTAGTGTGACCAAAGTATTAGGCAGTTTTCATACATTTTTCACCTTGTACAAAATTCTGAATTCATTTTTCTTCCAGGTTGGCAAGGAACTGTAGAATTGAAATGCCCTCTAAGTGTTATTTTGGTGGTTCTAACTTACAAAAGTGATTTTGAATAAGGAATATTTGGTGTTCTTTTTATAACCAGTTTTTGATTGATAATTGTTTTCTGTATTGTTTAAAACGGATCAAAAATGTAAGTCTATTGGTAGAGATTAAGTATTTATTGCTACAACTTAGTTGATAAATTGTCATTATTGTAAAGCCATATGTTCTGTTAAAGTCTTGTTTGCTTGAAATGATTATTCCTACAGGTGAAACACTAGAATATTTGGAGTGTATATGGCTTGTGGTTTGGGTTTTTTATTTTGGTTTTTCTTCTTGTTTTTTTGTTTTGTTTTGGTAGTTCATCTGCCTTTTAACCCATTCACCAAAAAATTTACCTTGTTAACAAGCATCACCAATGAGCATTTCAGAGCAGTCTGCATACTTAACATACCTAAATCGTATGAGGCAAGTCAGATGAAAAATGCTCGTGCTGCTAATGGGATTAGAGTGCGTTCATTTTACAGGCTAGTATTTTAAAAGTAGAAATCAGAACCTGGCACCTAGGCATGTTAACTGTTTTACTGTACCTTGTGAGGTTTTCACTCGGAAATTCTAAACCAGTGTATTTTTTTAGAACTGGTTTGTGTATATAATAGTGATTATGGATACTAATTCAATGTAATTTATAATTTTCTATGTCAATATAAAAATACATCACAGCCTTCTCAAACAGCTGAAGCAATATATTGTATATTGCCATATCGTCTGGTGAAAGGGTTAAATTACTTCACCTCTTGCACTTTTAGATGCAAATCAGTTTTTCATTTCTGTAATAGAAAATTATTCACATATTTTTACATCATTTGTTTTTCCTGACCAGTATTTAAAACCAAAAGGATATTCTGAAAAATGGCCAACAATTTTTTTAGAAATAGCATCCCAAGCAGCGTGCCTCAACATTACATTGCATATGGAAATAAAAGAATCAAATGTCTAATGCCTTATTTCTTATTTACTTTTTCATTTTAACTGGTGTAGAACTTCTTCGTGAGGTTTCCCAAGGCGAACCTAGCACTCCAAGGACAGTGGAGTCGGCAGGAAGCCCTGGGACAGATGGCAAGGGTGGCTTACTTGACCTTTACACGCCTCCTCAGGAACCTCTTTCTGTTGTGAGCTCCACTCAGAAGAGACTGTCCTCGTGCATGCTCCTCTTGAACCTGATGCCACCAGAGGACGGGGCTCCTCCACTCGTCTCAGGGATGCCTGGTTTGTGTGGCACGGGACCTCGGGGATTGCTGGGGTTGACGCACTCTTGTCTCGCCGGGTGGTGAGCTTGCTGGCCACAGCCAGGGTTCAGCTGCAGTGGTGGCCCTCGCTGCCTCTAGGGTTTGGGTTTGGTTGGCTTTTCCACCCATCCAAGGTAACACTGTCTTCTTTCATCCCACTTACTGCTAGGGAAAGAGCAGCTGGGGTTTTTCTTTGGGGTGGTATTTTATTTTACTTGTCTTATGTGGCAGGGAGAGGACATGAGGATGAAAGAATAAAGTCTGTTGGGGGTTGGAGAGCGCCAGCCCGAGGACAGGTGGGAGCACACTCTCATCTAGTTTTCTACTTTAATTTCTGTGTATTGGCCGTACTGAATTGTGAGACTGACAGATGTCTGCGATACAATACCTGTATTAAAGATAACAAAAATAAAGCCTGATTCTCAGTTTCTAGAAATCTTCTCGTGTACCTTGCTTGGCCTTTGGTAACCAGACAGGGTGTGGGGGCTCTAAGGAGCGCATCACCACAGGGTTAATGGGTCGGCACTTCCTGCCCTAAGCACTCAGGTGTGCACACGGGGCTGCCTGAGTCAGCGAGGCGTGCGCAGGCTCATCTTGCTCATGGCTGTAACCCAGGGGCCTGGGGTAGCTGGTACCGGGCACATGGATGCTCTGCACAGTTTCGTTGACAAGGGGATTGACATCAGCTCCTGTGTTGAGAGGGTTTCTCTGGTTCTGTAGCTTGTTACCTCCATGGGTAGCATCCGCCAACCTGTAATTGTTGGCTCTGAGCCCTATCCATAATACTTCAGTGATAAAATTTCTCAGGTGTTCCATAATGATTTTTAAAATGTGATGCTATATTACAACTCATTTTTCTTCTCCCTCCACCTGTTTGCATAAAAAAGTGTCCCCTGGCTGTTATTCCCTAGCAGGTCTTCCGCACTGCCTCTCTACTAGTCTGGGCACGTGCCCTGCATAGTCAGGGGCATGGGTCTGGAGCAGCAGCTCGTGTTCACAGACCCCCTCAGCTGCTCGTAATGGTGGCAGCCTTGGGCGGTTCACTGCTCTTTTCTCAGCTGCCTTTTCTGTCAGATGGAGGAAGCGATAGTAACCTGTTCATAGACTTAAAGTAGCTGACCTTTATTAAACACTTACTGTAAGTCAGCTGTTGGCTCTTCACTCTCAGCCCCACAGTGTCCCCTGCTAGCCTTTTTGTTTTTAGATCCCCACTTTGACCCTGCCCTTTTATTTAAAACCTTTACCTTCAGAAAAGTCAAGCATCTTCACTCCAATCAGATGGATTTAATTGTTCTGCTTCAGGGGTTAACTACATCCCACATGCCAAATCTGGCCCACCACTGTATACAAAAATTAATCCAAAAGAGTTCATAGCTCTAAACATAAGTGCTTAAACAATGAAGCTTCTAGAAGAAAACAAAGATGTTTAAACTTTGGGATGGGCAAAGGTTTCTTAGAGCACAAACCATGGAAGAGAAATTGGGCTTCCATCAAAAGGAAAATTTTCTGCTCTTCACAATAAACAGGCAGGCTGTGGACTGCTAGGAAAAATACATTTCCCATCTATTAGAATGGCTAAAATTAAAAAGACTGACAGTGCCAAATACTGATGAGAATGTAGAGCCACCAGAGCTCACGCTTGCTGTCTGAAAGGATATATCCAGTTTGGAAACCTGTTGGGCAAGCGTCTCGTTAGTTTTTTGTTTTTTAATTAGGCGCACTCCCTATGAGTGCAGTTCTACTCCTAAATACTCATGTAGTGAAAACATACATCCACAAGAGATTCCTGCAAGCGTCGCTTTGTTGGTAATGAAAAATAAGCATGTCCAACAAGAGGAAGATAGATAGGCATATAATGGTGTGTTCGTACGGTGGAATTCTACTCGGCAGTAGCGGAAATGAACCACGGTGGATGCAGCAGTACGTGTCAATCTCAGTGTGGGGAGCGGGAGAAGTAAGACACGTAAGAGTACACACGTCTGTCTGTACGTGACGCTCTGGAACTGGCCGGGCTGATTTGTGCTGGTGGAAAGCGGAATGATGTCTCCTGAAGGGGAAGAGGGAGGGACTGGCTAGAAAGGGGTGCAAGGGAACTGCATGGGGGTGGGGGGGACACTCCACACCTTGTTTGTGATGGTGCTTACGAGAGCAGATGTGTTTGTTGGAACTCATTAAACTGCTTCAAACCTATGTGTTTTGTTGTACTCATTTATACCTTAATTTTTAGGAGACAGATAAGGGGAAGGAGAAAATAAACGTTAGAGGGGTACCACATTCCCCACATCACACGTGGCGATCAGGGAATTTTCACTGCTCCCCAGTGGAAGAGGCCAGATAGCAGGTGCATTTGGGAGTGTGCTGGGTCTAGCGTCTGCTGGAATCCAGCCTGGATTTGCCTGCCCACAGAGAGGGTACATTCTGGATTGCCCCCTTCCATATGGCAGAGGCTTATGTCCTTACGGAGGGGGAGGTCTGTATTTGCCCAGTGCTGCCCAGGAACAAGCATAAAGTCACAGCAGATGTACTGAGGGAGTGCTGTGAAGGAGGGGACAGGGCTGTCCAGCTAGGCTGCTGCTCCCCTTTTAGGAGACAGCCATGCCCACAGTTGACCATGGCCTAGGGGTTAAGTCTAACGGGGGGAAGGAACCAACCATGGACTAGTACTAGGAGTCATTGCTAGTCCTCCTGGCCCCGTGTTTCTCTGTGGGATCTAATACCAGACGAATGCTCCTGGGTCCCCTACATCTTCACTTACCCTTACAGGAGGTTAGGGTGAGTTAGCTGACAGATTCTGGAGAGGATCTGTGCTTTTGCTTCAGCCACTTATGTTGTCTCTCTCTTGGGTCTGCTACCCACCAAGGGACACTGGTGTAAGCTATTCCTCTGCACAAGACCTATGGTTGTCCAGTTCTGCCAGTGGCTAGGTATGCAAGTCTGGCTGTATCAGGAGTCAGGTGTCAGCAAGCCCATTTAGCTGCACATTTAAAGTCAGACTTTCTAATAAAAGTTTTTTCCATTTGTCTCCCAAGTCCTAATTCTCACTTGTTTTCTGAACTTTGGAATCAGGAGGAGATAGATTCGGGCCGGCCCGGTGGCGCACTCTCCAGTGCGCCGCTGGGGAGCGCGGCGGCGCTCCCGCCGAGGGTTCGGATCCCATGTGGAGACTGGTTCCCACTCACTGGTTGAGCGCGGTGCGGGCGCAACACTGAGGGTTGTGATCCCGTTGCCAGTCCCCGGTACGGGCGCGACACCGAGGGTTGCGATCCCGTTACCGGTCAGTAAAAAAGACAAAAAAGGGAAAAAAAAAAGGGAGGAGATAGATTCCCCTAATTCCCCTTTCTCAAACAAAGAAAAACAAGAAAAAAGGGTATAAGATGTTACACTAAATCTTGTTTCTCTTCTTAAAAAACGGGTGGTGAGACGGGGCTGAAAATAGAACCTGGCAATATGTGTATATGAGAGTCTCAAAAGTGACAAAGGCTAAAAATAAATAGAAAAATAGGGTGCAAGCAAGAAACACGAGTATCATTGTCAGCCAAAGCAGAATTGAAAATTAAAAGCACTGTGGGGGTAAGAGACTGCAACTGTAGGCATGGCGGCATAACTATTAGAAGTGCAAGGAAAGGGACTTTTGTTCCCGACTATAGGAGTAATTTTATCAGACTAAACATCCTGCCAATAACAGCAATAAAAGTTGAGCTTTTTAAGACTAGCTGTCTGGAGTCACCAGAGAGCAAACAAGGCTGGAAGTACTCAGAGGTCCAAGATCCCAGAGAGAAAGGAAATGGACTGAAGGAAACCTGCTAGTCAGTGGCACCTTCCCCTGGTGGCTCTTGCTGATGAAGTGGTGCGAGACCGAGCAGAAAGCAGAGGTTCAGCTTCCAGCAGTCTTACAGAGCTGGGAAGACAAACACTGGAGTTAAGGGCTATGAAGGAAGCCAAGACTGGAGAGCCAAGGTCCTGGAGAAGAGAGAACCGGAGCAAAGTGAGCCTGGTAGTCACTCCTTTTCCTCTTGAGGTCACTGGTGATTCCTAAGCTGTGCAGGGGAGAGGCCAAAACGCTGAGCAGAAAACAGCAGCTGAGACGCTAAGAAGCCAAGAGAAGTTTTTAGACATCTCAGTGTCGGGGAGGCAGAATCTGCAGTTTAGGGACTACCAAGGAGGAAGGACTCTGGTAAACATGCCACTGAAACCTCTGAAGGAAACCCTGGAGTAAGAGCAAACCAGAAATAGGTCTGTCTCATCTACCAGAAGAAACCAATCACCTCTCAAGGAAAAAAATACCATCCAAAGCCTCTACCATTTTTCATATACTGTTGGCATTGAATAAAAATTTTTAGACACACTGGAAGACAGTACCAAGTGATTGAGAACTGGAAGAAAACACAATTGAGCCAAATATCAGAGATCAGACTTTAAAATGTGATTAATATATTCAAGACAATAGATGACCAATTGGAGAATTTATTTACACACACAAAAATCAGATGGAAATGTTACAACTGAAACATACAATAATTGGAATTAGGAATCGAATAAATGAGTTTAAAAGCAGATGAAACAGCAGAAGACAAGATTTATGAACTTAAGATAGGTCAATAGGAAACATTCGGACTGAAGTATAGAGGAAAGAATGGAAAATATAGAAAAGAGCATAAGAGAAATACAGGACACAGTAAAAATGGAACATGTATTTGCAGTCCCAGAAGTGAAGGAGAGAAAGAACGGGGTAGAAGAGACAACAACAAGAATCTTTCAAAATGAACCAAAAGACATTAAGCTACAGATTCAAAAAACTGAGTGCCAAGGAGGGTAATGTATCAACATCATAGTGAAGCTACCAAAACCCAAGGAGAAAACCTAAAAGCAGCTGAGAAAAAGGCATCGCTGTTAACAGACACGTTACTTTTCAATTGAAATCGTGAAAGCCAGAAGACAGTGGAGGGCCAGCCTGGAATTCTATACTCAACAAATTATCCTCCAAAATTATGGCAAAATAAAAATGTTTTAGAAAATCAAAAACAGCAAGGTTTCAAAACTAGCAGATCTGCACTAAAACAACCTTTCCTGGTAAAAGGAAGTCTGCCCAGGTGAATGCCTGGCCATGCACCTGAGAGAAAACTCCAGGAAGGGAAAGTTGGTGTGTCACAGGAAACTGATGTGGACTGTGTAAAATAACGTCCTGCAGGGTTGAAAATATACTTGAATTAAGATAACTGACAACAGCACACAAGGCAGGAAGAGGTGGACCGCTTGCCTGTTAAGGTCCCCGAGCAAGCCAGTGAGTGTTGAAAGTACTAACGATCTTTAATAAGGACGCACGCTGCACTCTCTAGGGTAACCACTAAAAGAACGTGTAACTAGCACGTCGATGGTGGGGCAAACAGAATTGTCCTAGATTGCAGCAGACGCCGAGGTGCGCTGCTCAGATCTCCTTTGAAGAAAGGACTCGTCCATCTTCAAGGAATGAGATTGGTTGACAGCGTCCAGCTAATGGCTCCCTCAAGGTCTGCCTCAGCTCTTTCTAACTCTGTCTCAGCATCCACTTCCTGGAAAACTGGCACAGTTGGCAGTGGGAATGGTCCGGGAAAGCCAGCGGTAAGATGGAGCCTCGGGACTGGCTCATTCGTTGCCTGGCTGGGGTGAAGCCATCTTATGCCAGTGTTTAAAGGCCACTAGCATTAGGTGGTGGTCCGGCTGCTGAAACGTTCACCAGTGGTGACTTAAGACAATGTGTATTCGAGAGGAAAGCCCTGGCCAGGGTGAACATTGGGCATTTGGAATGTATGGCAGGCAGGAATGCTCACTGTAAGGGTGATGGAAACATAACCATGTGAGCTGCACTGAAACCCTACAGATAGACGATGACAAAAACCTGAGGAGGATTCACTAAGTGTGGCAGCTGGGGGGTCTTTTCACAGCTTACACATGCCCCCAGCTCACTGGGTTGGGAGAGCAGCTGAAGCTGAATTTTGCAGTGGTTGCACTTCAAAGACGGTTGACTGCTTGTGGAGGCGGATCTTTCATACCAATGTCAGGGCCTCTGATGGAAAGTCTGGGATCCTGACACATAGATAGGGACACTGTGGTGGAGGATTTAAGTCCCCAGGCTTTTCTGAGAAGTGGCCCACACAAAACTGCCAGAATTCAAGGGATTGCAGTTACCATATATGGGAGGACAATTCAGAGGTGTCTCTCCCACAAGGCAATATATGCTCCTCTCAAGGAGCCCCGCCTCCCCTCCTGGCTGCCAAGCCTAAAACCTGGGTTAAGTTGCAGCAGAACTTATTTGGGGACCTTTTGGGCCAAATATAGGCTGACAGGGATTGGGAAATGCCCATGGGACTGGATTCTAAGGGTGCTCGATCAAAGGGCTTAGAACGTAAGACTGGATATGGGAGCGTTTATTTGGGGGCACAACTTAACACCTTGTCAGGACCCCAGGGGACAGTGCAAATTGCACTTAGAAGCCTGTAAAAAGCAACAGTCCATACTGAGAGAAGCTGATATGCCTGAGCTGCCACAGTGCATGGTAGAGAAAGGCTCAGGGACATGAGCGTGCTGGAGTCAATGCAGTGTTTGAGACTGAGGGCCATTAAGGTCCAGAGGATGCACCGTTCACTGTGGCCATCAGGAATGCACTGGTTGGTGACAGGGTCACCAGCATCACTAAGAAGTTCAGTGATGGCCTCCTGTGCACTCCAGGGATGACAGTAAGGGTGGCTTTCACAGAGCTTGGCTTGATGATACTAGTGGGATGGGAGGACCCCAAAGCAATCAAGACCTGGTGGCAGCACACACCACCAGTATCCAAGAGATTCAGTCACCATAACCACTGGAAAGTTTATGGTGACAGCCAATGCAGATGGTCCCCAGTGAGCCGTGGAAATGGTTAGCCAGTCATGGCAACTCTAGAACTTCAAAAATAGATGGACACCCAATAAGGGTTCTGTCTAATAGGGAATGAAAAAAGAGCAAGAATGGGTGTAAGGAGGCCGGGACACTTGCCCCAACAGTGAGTCACAATCCCTTGCCCAGGTTTTGAACACGGGCCAGTCTTCAGGTCTAGAACATGCTGACTGACTGAGGGAAGCACCCTGCAAAACAGCAAGTATACACAGAAGTGATCCCCTAATCCTTCCCAAAAGGAACCTACAACCATTTACTCAAGTGACTGTAAAGCAGAAAATCCAGACATTTGCAGGAACATATTGTTGGATACAGGGTTCACGTTGAAATTGATACCTGGAGACCTGAAGCATCATCAGGACCCTTCAGTAGATGTGAGGATATGTGAGGTAATAAGTGAAGTCCCGGTTAAAGTCGGGATTATTGTCTCAGTCCATTCGTGTTGCTATACCTGAGCCTGAGTAAGTTAAAAACAACTGACATTTGCTCACGGTTCTGGAGGCTGGGAAGTTTAGGATCAAGGTGCCGGTAGGTTTGGTCTCATCTCTGCTTCCAAGGTGGCCTACCCTAGACAATTGCACTGGCAGATGTAACTATTTTGGACCTCTGTAGTCTGTAGAAGGCTTGCAACTTCTAGGATTGTAAATTAACAGTTAATTCTGGTCAATTTTAGCTCTTGGCACAGAAGGTAGGCGGCTATCCCTTTCGTACTCCCAGACCCAGAGCAGGTAGCTGTGCACATGTTCCTGGGGCAGCCTGCACACACCTTGTGGAAGCCGGAGTGGGCAAAAAGGACCTTGCCCTACAAATATTGGGGATCTGTGCTCTGATTGCTGATGGCTGCTTCTGATCTCAGAGGTGCAGATAAAAAGGTGGGCAGCCATCGTCACACCTCCCCCCTATTGTAAGCCCCTCGCCCTCTAGCTGAAGTGACTTCTGGGGGATTTTTTTTTAACATTTATTTAAATTTTTATTTTGAGGGCCGACCCCGTGGCTCACTCGGGAGAGTGTGGCACTGGCAGCGCAGTGGCGCTGGGAGTGCTGAGGCCGCAGGTTTGGATCTTATATAGGGATGGCCGGTGCGCTCACTGGCTGAGCGTGGTGCGGACGACACCAAGCCAAGGGTTATGATCCCCTTGCCGGTCACAAAAAATAAATAAATAAATAAATAAATTTTTATTTTGAAATAATTATAGACTCACAGGAAATTGCAAAAATAGTACAGTGAGGTCCCATGTACCCTTCTTCCAGCTTCCCCCAGTGATAACGTTTTGTGAAACTGTAGTACAGGGTTTCTCAGCCTTGGCAGTATTGACATTTTGGGCCAATTGTGTGTGTGTGCCGATGGGGCAGGGGTTGGTGTCCTGTGCATTGCAGGATGCTCAGCAGTGTCCCTGGCGTTGACCCACCAGATTCTAGTGACACTCTCCCCCCAGCTGTCTCAACCAAAAATGTCTCCAGACAGTGCCACATATCCCCAGGGGGTTAAGAATGTGGAAGTGGGCCAAGGTTAGAACACACATAGACTCCTGGTCAGTGCCAAATGGCCTGGCTGGCCGGTCCAGGACCTTGAAGGAGAAACCTGGAATGATCGGAGAGAGGAACGTTTGGAGATGGTCAGACAGGAGTGGACACAAATGTGAAGACCTTTGGGTTGCTTAGCGCTACCCAAATGTCTTCCATGGGAGAGGCACGAAACCACCAAGCACACAAAATAACTCAACCAGGTGCTGCGAGCTGGCCTTTGTGGCCACACCAACACCAAAATGACGGGCACATGACCAGCGTGGCCACGGCAGAGACAGAGGATGTGCAGGAGCCTGGCACCACTGTATGGCACATTCCTCAAAGAGACCAACCAGCCACTTAGTGGCAAATTGACGACTGGGCCCCTTTCATTCTGGAAAAGCCAGTAGTTTGCACAGAAGTATGCACCTCTTCTAGGCATGGATTTGACTTTCCTGGCTCCAGGGCCAGCACCGGTCTCCAAGGGCTTAAGGAATGTCTGATCCATTGGCACAGAATTCCTCACAATGTGGCTTCTTATCAGGAGCCCACCTTGTAGAGAAGGAGATGTGGACACAGTCCCAGGCCCAGGAGCTCCGCTGGTTGTGTCTCATCTTCCAGAGGCTTCCAGGCTGGCCGAGCACTGGAATGGCCTTCAGATGGACAAGAGAAGCACAAGCTTGGGGGCAATGCCCCGTGAAGATGGGCACTGTCACCTGGGATGCAGCACGCACACTGAATCAGAGACCTTAGTGTGTCACGGTGTCCTCAGCAGAGAGAACACATGGGCCTGGGAGCCACGAGATGGAAGCTCCCTGCCCAGAGGCCCGCAGTGGACCTCGTGTTTTCCATCCCCACAACTCTCGGCTCCACAGAGCTAAGGGTTCTGGTTCCTACAGGGGGTGTTTGCTTGCCAGGGACAGACTAAAGATCCCTCTGAGCCACAGCGACAGCTTCTGTCTGGGCACTATGGGCTCTTTCTGGCCCAGGACCAGCAGCTGGAAGAGGGGTCACCTCCTGGTAGGGATAATGACCCTGAGCAGCAGCTGGAGGAGGGGGCTGCGACACAGGTGCAGGCAGAGCAGAGGATGCATGTGGGCGGCTTAGGTGCCACCTGGGCGCCCCTTGGTACCCCTCTTCCAATTACAACTTGGGATGGATCTGAGCAGTGCCCTGGCCCAAAGGGGGGTATGGTCACCAGGGGCTTGTCCTCAGGAACCAGGTTGGCGTCAGGCCACCAGATTAACCTGACACCCACAGGCTGGGCTTGGGGGAGCTTAGGATGGAGAATGGAGGGGAGATGATAGGGACCGCTATGTTCCCAGAGTACCGCAGTCAGGGGCTGTCACTGAATCCTCAGAAGTGTGAGGTTTGCCCACACAGAGAAGCCCCGAGGAGCTGCTTCCCACACGTGCGTGGAAAAAGTGGATCCGAGCGGCGCAAGGGGCAGAGGTTGACAGGCTCAGGGTTGACTCCGATGCCCCCTCAAGAGAGGGTGACCTGCCATGCAGCCCCAAGGGACGGTGAGGTGACAGCCCGCTACTGCAGCTCCCTCAGGCTCCACCCCAGCTCTGCGGGCAGCCAAGGACTGAGCCAGGCAGGGGACCTGAGGCCACACTATTGTCAGGATGTCCCCCTCCAGTGGTGGCCCAGCCATCGCGGTCTGCTGTGGGACTGCCCCACCGGGCAGCGTTGGTCCTGAGCTTCTGGCCAGGCTGGAGACCCTCAGATCTGCAGCACAGCTCGCCGGCTCCCTGCCCGCTCCTGTCCCTCTCCTCTCGGTCTCCTCAATGATGATGCCTTTTGCACGACTAAGGCCGGCTCCACTTCTCAGCAAATTTAAGCTGCACATCGAAGAAGGCAGAGCAAGGAGGGAAGGACAAATAGAGAAGCGAGGAGGCAGACAGCGGGTGGCAGGCTTAAATCCAGACGGGTTCGGTTTACTCCATGCAGAAGGACCAAATGCTCCAATTGACAACAGGTAGCGTGGGACTGAATACAAACACTAAATTCAATCAGGTGCTACCTGCAAGAGTCATGCAGATGTGCGGGCACACAAGGGTCAAAGGAGGACTGGGGGAGGCAGAAGCTCGAAGCCAAAGGCAGCTGCCCTGGCTGTGACAACACCAGACAGCACAGAGCGCAGCGGGGCAGAGCACCGGAGCACAACACAGGCACTTCACAGTGACAGTTCTAAATCTGCACACGCCTAATAAACCCGGTCTTAAAACACAAAGCCAAACGGACAGATCAAGAGGAGGGGGATTAGGACATGGACGTCTTGGGCAAGGGAGGCAGTTTCCGCCTGCAAAATATGGGTTAGTTTTGTTTTATGTACAGCATCCCACAATAAAATTGATCTTTTGCTTTTTAAAGAGACCAAAATCATCTTGGAAGTGTAAAGACATTCCTTGATAATCCTCGCCATAAAATGGAAGCTACCAACCATCTCAGAAGCATTAAGAAGAAACATGCTTCTTAACAAAATATACAGCACGCAGCAGAAGTGGCACCCGGAGGACCCGGCCGACCTGAACGCCCACCTTATTCAGGAAGGTTTCTTTTAGAAAAGAACAAACTATATCAAAAGAAACTTAGAAGAAAGAAAGATAAAAAGCTGAAAATACTGAAAGAATAAACTAAGACATCATAGAATGGCTTTAAAAATTATGTAGAAGTAAATTTCAGGCTGCGTGTGCCAGGTGGGCAGGGCAGCAGCATTCATTGTGGCAAGAAAACAAAAACATGAAGCAAAAGTGCCCACCGGCTGGGGAGCATCTGGTGCGATGGAGTTTTATGTAGCTTTCAAAAAGACTGATCTGAGCATCTAGTCGAGGCGATGCTCTGTATTATCTCAACAGACAAGATAAACTCGGTACATTAGACACAGTCTCGAGGGATGATCTACCGAAAAAGAGAAAACTAGAAACACATTGCTGGGCTCAGAAGGAAGGAAAACATCTCCCAGCACCAGAAACGGAGTAGACGGAATTGAAGAGAGGGGCTGAAGGTCCGGGCCCAGAAACAGGCGGTGGCACCCAGGAACGCAGGTGGACGGGCGGTGGAAGCCAGGGCTGGGGTCAGCCTCTGCTCAGGGCTGCTGCTGTCACAGGCAGGAGGATGCACACCGTGGAGATGAGAGATCAGGCCAGCCAGCCCCAGGCTTGGTGACTGCATCCAGAATGTTCTCAGGGCCTCTGCAGGGCGGGCACAAAGCACCATCACAGGCAACAGTTAGGGCAAAGAACTGATGTCGGAGGTAGGGTCTGGGGTCCTGACAGTCGGCCTCAACCCACCCCGTCCTCTTTCCAGGTTCCTGACTCTGCCACAGGAAAGAATTCAAGGGCAGAGTCACAGTAGAAAGTGAAAACAGGTTTAATGTCACAGGTAAGAAATACAGACTTCACAGAGAGAGCAGCCTAGCTCCAGAGACTAAGCAGGGCCCACACCAAGTTTAACACAAAAGGAAGTTCAGTAAAGGCATCGAGTCTAACACAAGGGCAAGAAAAAACATACTTAAAGCTCAGTACAGAGCACAGGCTGGCTCCAGAGAGTGAGCAGCTGCTGCTGAAAGTAAGTTCAGTATAAAGTAAAATGCACTCAGCAGGCCTAGCGCAGGCTGCCTCCCAGGCGGTGAGCAGCACCCCTGCCTCCAGCTGGGATTTGGCTTTTACCGCTTCTCTATCTAATGAATGCTCGGTTCAGGGGGTGGTTCCCAGTTATATGTACCAGAATATTCTGTGCTCTCTACTGAGCATGCCCAGCCACTGGACTGGCATCAACCAGCCCCCTGTGGTCTCATCTTCCCCATGTTGGTGCTAAAAATAGGTCTAACGGGCAACAGTGACTTTTCTCCAGGGGAGAGCCCAGAGGAGGGGGCCTGAGACCTCAGGGAGTGGCTGGAAACCCGAGGCCTGTCCTGAAACCCGAGCCCAGGTACACTGAGCACCTCCTGTATCAGAGCCACAGAGCCAGCAGTGATAGTCATAAAACCACCAGACAGGACACAGAGGGAGAAAGAAAAAAAATCACACCACTTGTGAAGAGCTTGCAAACTGAAATCCCACAACACATATGGAATTCTAATGTTAACAAAAGGTTGTCCCATTCAAGAATTAGAATTTGTATTAGTCCATTTTGTGTTGCTATAACAGAATACCTGAGACTGGGTAACTTATAAGGAAAAGAGGTTTATTTGGCTTATGATTCTGGGGCAGCTACATCTGGCATGGGCCTCAGGCTGCTTCTACTCATGGCAGAAAGTGGCAGGCAGCAGCAGGTACAAGCAGATCACATGGCGAGAGAAAGCAAGGGAGAGAGAGAGAGAGAGGAGGTGCCAGGGTCTTTTTAAGCAACGAGCTCTCGCGGGAACTAATAGAGCGAGAACTCACTCATTACTCCCCCTCCCCCAGGGAGAGCATTAATTCATTCATGAGGGATCTGCCCCTGTGACTCAGTCAGTTTCCAACACTGCCACATTGGGGATTAGATTTCCACAAGTTTTGGAGGGGACAACACATCCAAACTGCATCAGAATTCATTTCAGATGAAATTAATTTTGTATAATAGCTGATAAAGACTAAAGTAAGTGTGATTGGGAGACTCAAGGAGAATGAAGACACACTGAAATGAAGCTATTGCTTCCCATCCAAAGAAACACTGACTTATGAACAAAATAGGGAGAACAGGAAGCTGAAAAAAACAAAACCAAGAATTAGAAATCTTGGAAATAAAAAACAGTTATTAAAATTTTAAAAACCCCACCTCAATAGAGAGGATAAACTCTGGATCAGACATAGGTGGACAATCGAATTAGAAGGTAGTGCTGAGAAATTCAGACAGAACCTTTCACAAGGAGAAGAAAGTCACGGGAGCCACTGTGTGGCTTGGAGGGCGGGTGGAGAGGCCGCCACATAGTCCGCAGTTTCAAAAGACTGTGGGAAGCAATATTTGAAGAAATATTAGCTCATGATTTTGCAGAATTAGGAGAAGATAGGGCCCTTCAGATCGAAGTTGTGGTTTGCACACTAAGCAGGATAAAGGATAATCCCTTAGCACTTGCTCGGTTGACTTGGGGATGTCACTGAGACACAATGCCATTTTCCAGAAAGTGTATAAAACGTGGTCTTGTTAAAGAAAAAAAACGAGTGACCAAAGGAAAACACACATTTGATGATTCTGTGATTGTGTGAGCCTCGGGTGGGCACGGAAGAATACGCACCAGATTGTTCATTTGGTTTTCCTAGGGCAGGAAGGACAGGGGTGGAAGAGGAGACGGAAGAGAAGGGGACATGGGCTGGCCGGTTAGCTCAGCTGGTCAGAGTGGGTGCTGGTAACACCGAGTCCAGGGTTCCATCCCTGTTACCAGCCAGTCACCCTCCAAAAAAATCCACAAACAAAAGGAGGGGGACACCTTATGTCCCCCCAACAAAGCCCAGATTCCTCTCAACTATATAAGATCATGAAATACTGTAAATATTTTAAAATGTGTAGTTACTGATCTGCGGGCTTTCCATGATAATTGAAGTGAAAAATGAAATGTCAGCATACTTTAAAAAACAAAATAGCAAGTAATTTGGCACCAGAACCCCCTACGTAAGTGCCTGTGTTTGCATAAATTTGCATAAACAGGGCGAATGTTGTGGAGTGATGCCTTTGCAATTGGTTTTATCGTCATTTCCTTGTTTTTCTCTCTACCGGTTCATGTGTTATACATCTAACTTCCAATCCTTCATCGTTACTCAAGAACTGACCACGAATTTGTTATGTATTATGTAGAATTTATCACCACGTAGGTGCCACGTGCATGGCTGAGTCCTGTCTAGGTGTCCACAAGTGCTCTGAGGTGCAGGACAAATCTCCTAATGTCACATGGTTAGGAATAGGCTTTACTGGAAACTTCCATGGGTCGAGGTCAGCTAATGTTTTCTCTTTACACAACATCTTTTTCCGTCATTTTCCTTTCAAAACACATCTCTTATATATAACATAGAGTTGCTTTTTTAAAAAAAATCATGACTTTACCTGCCTTTAGATTGGAGAGTTATCTAGGCATTGGTTAATTTTCTGGATCACCTAATTTTTTTGTAAAGAGCCAAATTGTATTTCAGGCTTTTGGGGCCACACAGTCTGTCGCGACGACTCCTCTCTGCCATCGTAGCATGAAATCAGCCACAGACAATAAGTAAATGAACGGGTGTAGCTTGAGTCCAATAAAATCGTATTTACAAAAACAGGCAGCGGGCAGCATCTGGGCTGCGCGCCGCAGCTGGCCGACCTCCAGTTTGTCCCATCTCCACCGAGTGTGATTACTGATGCGGCCGACCTCAGCTCCGTCATTGTGCTGATCTCATTTCATATTAGTTTCATCTGGTTTTTGTTCCTCTTACCACCCTTTCTTGCCATCTTTGGTGATAAATAGTTTTTTGGTTTTTTTTTTGGTTTTTTTGTCTTTTTTCCGTGTCCGGCAACGGATCACAACCCTCAGTGTCGCCCTCGTACCGGACCGGGGACCGGCAACGGGATCGCAACCCTCGGTGTTGCCCCCGCGCCTCGCTCAGCCAGTGAGCGGGAACCGGTCTGTATGTGGGATCCGAACCCTCGGCGGGAGCGCCGCCGCACTTCCCAAGCGGTGCACTGTAGCAGTGCGCCACCGGGCCGGCCCCTGGTGATAAATAGTTTTGAGTATTCCATTTCAATTCCTTCATTGACTGTTTAGCACTTTTTTAGGGCCTTCTCTAGGGACTGCAATATGAATCATTAACTTATCAAAATCTACTTGGGGTGAATACTGGATTCCTGCGGGTAACTCGTCTGTGTCCTGTGACAGTACCGTTGCACTCACCTCCCGCCGCCCGTGCCTACTGCTGTCACATGCATTACGTCTGCATATATTATAAACCCGACAAACCATTGGTATCGTTTCTGCTCTAAACAGTCATATGTCTTTTGGCGGGGGTGGGGAGGTGGTAATTTATTTTATTTTATTTATTTTTTATTGTGGTGAAATTCATATGAGAAAAGTAATCATTATGCACAGTTCAGTAGTATTTAGTACATTCACAGTGTTGCGCACCAGAACGCCCATCTAGTTCCCTAATATTTTCATCATCCCAAAAGGAAACTGTGTCATGTGCCCACGGAGAGGCTGGTCCCCCTCCTCCCAGCCCCTGCTAACCACCAATCTGCTCCCTGTCTCTATGGAGTTGCTTGTTCTGAATATTTATATAAATGGAATCACACTGTAGTGGATTGAATTATGTCTCCCCAAAACTCACTGAAGCTTGAACTGTGTCCCCCAAGTTTATATATTAGAATCTTAGCCCCCACTGTGACTGTTAAGAGGGTGGGAAATCCTATTATGGGAATTAAAAGGTGGAGCCTTGAAGAGGTGATTGGATTGTAGGACCGTGCAGTAGTGAATGGATTAGAAATGGTGGTCAGGGGGTGGTTCTGAGGGCTTTAAACGAAGAGGAGAGTCTGTCTTTCTCTCTCTCTGCTTCCACCATCTTGCAATGTGAGACCCCTGGGTCACTGTTGCCACCACCAGATGGACTTTGGACTTCCCAGCCTCAGAAACCGTAAGCAATAAATGTCATTTTTCTTTATAAATCACCCGGTCTCAGGTATTCTGTTATAGCAACACGAAACGGACTAATACACACACCATATGTGGCCTTTTGTGTCTGGCTTCTTTCACTCGGTGTAACGTTTGCGAGGTTTGTTTATGTTGCAGCATGTGTCAGTGCTTCTTTCCTTTTCATGGCTGAGTATTTTTCCGTGATACGGGTAGAGCACATTTTGTTTATCCATTCACTTGGACACACGGGTTATGTTTTACGTTTTGCCTGTTGTGAACAGCAGTGTAGCAGTCCTAAAGAATTAAGAGAAGAAACATATAAGTCTTGGATATGATGCGTTTATTTGCCATGTCTGCTGACAATCAGCCAGCAAAGAATTCTCCCAGCTTTTGTGCACTGGAAAGGTCTGTCTTTGGCCTTCACCTTTGAGAAACAGTTCCGCTGATGCAGCAGTCATGGAGACAACTTTCATTTCCTTCCAGCACTTTGCGTATGTTTCGCTGTCTTCTGGGCACATGTCGTTGTTTCCCTGCGTGTAATGTATTGTTTCATTCTCTTGCAGCTTTCAACATATTCCGTTTGTTTTTGGGTTTTAATAGTTTGTCTATGATGTGCCAAGGTTTTTGTTTATTTGCTTTATCCAACTTGAGGTTCATTGAGCTTCTTGAATCTAAAAGTTAATATTTTTCATTAAATTTGGGACATTTTCAGCCATTACTTCTTCAAATATATGTATTTTTTCTGCCTCTCTCTCTTTTCTTCTCTCCTCTGCTCTCCTTCTGGGATCCCAATTACATGTGTGTTGGACTGCTGGATATAGTGTCACAGGTCGCTTGGGATATGTTGCTTTTCCTTCAGTCTTTTTTTCTCTGTGCTTTTTGGAATAGATAATTTCTATTAAGGTATCTTCAAGTTCACTGATTCTCCTACTGTCTCCAAAAAGCTGTTGAGCTTATCTAGTGAGATTTTCTTTTATGTTGTTTGACTTTTCAGCTCTAGAATTTTCGTTTAATTCTTTTTTGTAGTTCCTTTTCCTATGTTGAGGTTCCCACCTATTTATTCCTTAAGGTTATATTTTATTTTAATTTGATCACATTTCCCTTTAATTTCTCGTATGTATTTATAACAGCTGCTTTTAAGTCTTTGTCTGCTAAATCTAATCTATAGGCCCATTCAGAATTAGTCTCTATTGACTGCCTTTTTCCTGAATATGGATCACAAGTTCTTGTTTCTTTGTATGTTTTGTTATTTTTTCTTGGTAACTGGATATAGTAGGTAATATTTTGTAGCAACCTTGGATTCTGTTATGTTCTTCTGAAGATTGTTGGTTTTAGTTCTAGTAGACAGCTAACTTACTTGCCTGGTCTGAAATTGTGAAACTTGACTCCCCCACAGTGGGTAGTGGCTCATGTCTTTGCTCAGTTTTTCAGCTTTTGGCTCTAGCCTCTGTAGCCTGCCCTCTGCACCTGCACACTTAACAGTTAGCCAAGGATTTGAGCAGAGTTTATATTCATGTTTGGCAGTTCATCCTCTCTGTGGTTCCCTTGCTTTTGGGGTTCACCCTTAATTTCCAGCTGCTCTGCCAGCCCCACACTCTGTCCTCTGACACCTCAAACCAGTAAGGATCCAAGTTTCTGCCACCCAAGCTGTGCATGAGTTGGGGAGTATGTGAAGTCAAAAGAGCAGAAAACTCACAAATATCTCTTTGTACAGTTACGTCTTTCAAGATAGATTCCTCCCTCATATCTGCTTCCTTTTTCACTGAGCTTCCTCAGGTCTCCAATATGCATGTGTAGTTTGGTGGTCATCCAGGGATTTGGGCAGAGTTTATACTCAGATTTGGGGTCTCACCCTTTCTTTTTTTTTTTGTCCTTTTTCAGACCGGCCGGACCGCGCTCAGCCAGTGAGCGCACCGGTGACCATCCCTATATAGGATCCGAACCCGCGGCGGGAGTGCTGCTGCGCTCCCAGCCACACTCTCCCAAGTGCGCCACGGGCTCGGCCTGGGGTCTCACCCTTTCTATAGCTCCCTTGTCCCAGGATTTCTTCCCTATGTGTCCAGCTTTTCTGCCAGCCTGTACTCTGTATTCTGCCACCTTGAGCTTGGAAGACTGTGGCTTTCCACTGCCACTGCTGGGGAGTTGGAGAGAATACCAAGCCAGGGGCTGGCCTTTTATGCCTGTATTAGTCGGTCATTCACTGTGGTTTCCATCAGCTCAGAGCACTTGTCCAGAGAGGGGGCAGCGGTGAGAGGTTAACACCCAGTGTTCACAGCAGCCGGGGGCTGGAGCACCAGCCTGGTCATGGACATTTGGGCAGGTACCAACAGCATCCACCACAGTAGCAAAAAAGGGTCTATTTCAACACTGCCTTGCAAAGAGTCTGGGACCAACTGCCCTGGGAATTAGATTCCTCTGAAGAACCTCTGCTATGCACCCTGTCCCTGGTCATCCTCCTTTCTGCTGTCTCCTGACATTTTCTTTTTAAACCCAGAGGGAAATCCATGTTTTCTTTCTGAGAACCCTCACCTATGATTCTAGGTCCCTGGGGCTGCAGGGACCACTACCGAAAGCTTTATTTTAGGGGATCTGACTTCTCAGCCTCATCTGTCCCATAAACTTTTACCGATTTCCTTTCTGAGGAATGAAATTAAGCACTAAGCTTTTGTTTCACATAATCCAGCCAGACCCTGCCCCTGCCTCTGAGGCCTTGCTGCACTCTGGGGCATAGAGAAGATGTACAGAGGGCCGGCCTGGTGGCGCACTGGAGAGTGCGCCGCTTGGGAGTGCGGCAGCGCTCCCGCCAAGAGTTCAGATCCCATGTGGAGACCGGTTCCCGCTCACTGGCTGAGCGCGGTGCGGGCGCGACACTGAGGGTTGCGATCCCGTTACCGGTCAGTAAAAAAAAAGAAAAAAAGGAAAAAAAAAAAAAAGAGAGAAGATGTACAGAGAGAAAACACCCAAGCGAGAGGTTTCTTTGATGGAGATGTAAAACATTTTATTTCCAGAGAATTTCTGGTGGTGTACAAACATATATATTTCGTTGTTTTGCTTCCTCTTAAAAAGCATAATGGCTTTTAGGGCCTTCCTTTTTCTGTTATGATATTTCTTGGGTGAATCCTACCTCTGAGTTCTGAGCCCTGGTTCACCCATAACTTCAGGGCTTGTCCATGTTGATAAATGCCAGACCCTGGAACGTGCCCATAGCATTGGAGCCAACAAGAAATGTTCTATCCCAGCACTCTGTTTTCACCTTTGTAGAGAGAATCAGACTACTGAATGCCAGGAAAAGAAAAAGCGGATCCTTTTGACAGAAATGCACAGGCCAGGGTCTAAATCCTGAAAGCAGACAGCGACTGGAAACAGATGTAAAACTCTCCCTGTGCAGAAAATTATAGGCACCAGCGATGCTATTAGATGCGTATGACTAATCACGGTTAATGCTTGCTGTTGTCAATTAGCCTGATTAGCACAAGCAATCTGAGCCCAGGATGGCATTACTTTAATTACCATGAGCAGCTTGTTCATTTGTGGAGAGGGGTACATTTCCAAAAAGGTTACGCTATCCGGAAATTAATCATAACCTCCCGCACTGTTAGAAATTCAGGAAAACAGAAGAGGAATAACCCATAAATGAGAAGATAAAAAATAAAGGTGATGGAAGTTGCACAGTAATTTTTACTATATTTTTCTACGATTTTATTTTCTCTGCTAAAGTGGGCTAGGGCCATTGTACGCTTTTTTCCAGAAGTCTATGCGTGGGAGGCAAAATTACTTGCATTAGAGTTCAGCCAAGACATTAAGCCCATTAAGGGAGCTGATGTAAAAAAGCGTCCAAATGCAGGTTTTTATTCTGTTCACCCCTGGGGCTCAGGAGAGGGGGCCACAATTGCCGCCTCCCGCCTGCACTCTGGTGGGCTCTCAGGCCCTCCCGAACTCCCGCCCTGTCGCACTGTAGCTTGGTCCCTGCTGCAGAGCTGGAGGGAGGGTCCTTGACCGGCCCTGACCCAGGTGACACAGTTGTATCCTCAGAGCAGGAGCCAGGCAGGGGTGCTCCATCCCCCACGAGGACTCCACGTCCCCGCCTGTCTCGGTGGATGCTCACTTTTGGTCCAGGTCCTTCTGGTGCTCAGCTGTGCCCTCTCCCCACCTCTGGGCCATCTCAGGGCCTGGACCATGGCCCAGCACCCTCACCCCAGGCTCCTGCCATCTGAACTCTTCATTTTCTGCTGTCACCTCTCCTCCTGGGCGTGGCCTGGCCCACAGACAGGGTGGGCACAACCAGGCACACCTGCAACCTCACGTCCGTTCACGGCCCGGCTGGCCCTGCTGTGCACTGGGACCTGGAAACGTCATGGCCTCTGCCTCTACTGAGCTGACGCTCTGGAGGGGATGACAGACACAGAACGCGTGAGAATCAGAACGCATACATGGTAAGCTCTGTCATCAGCCCAGAACCACAGGCTTAAAAAGCGTTTGCAGGTGACATAAGGACCCACTCGATACATTTCTTTGCATGTGCACTCCCAGGACATCGAGGGTTCGCAGAAGCCCCCCACCCTGTCCCCTCCCAGCCAACACCCCTCCCCAAGGCAGACTGACTGGAGGAATGACGTGTCGTGGCAGCCGCGACACTGCCCCGGTGGCCGGGGTGGAGCCCCTCTGTTTTCCTTGCTCTGCGGTGTTCCGTCCCACAAACCACACGGCTTCCTTTCCACTCTGGGGGTGATGGATATTTGAGTTGCAGAAACAAAAATAAATTATACTTTCATTTAAACGATATACAGAGGTGGCTGCTGGGTGCTCTGTCCTGATGCGATGATTCCCCTGATGAGGCCCCCCGCCCCGCCTCCATCCCGGACCCCAGGCCCCACGGTGGGCCCCTCCCGCTTGGAGCAGCAGCTGTGCCCGCCTGTGCCAGG
>NW_007726623.1:158351-168345 GCF_000696425.1 Galeopterus variegatus | reverse complement strand
GCAGCTGTGCCCGCCTGTGCCAGGCCCTGCACCTGGCCCGCGGCGGGCACCCGGGAGAAGCGGACGGGGCAGAATCCGGCTCCAAATGAGACTTTTGAGGGGTGTCTGCTGCTGCCGCCAGTTACAGAGCCCGCTGGGGAGGAGGAGCAAATGCCACGTTGCTTCTTGGAAATGGGGACAGAAATGCACAGCCAGGCCCGGGTCTGACACTTGGTGGCCCCGTCAGACCCTGGTAGGATCCTCAGAGAAGGTGGAGTTCGTTCTCTTGGGCAGACTGACTCCTCCTCACTGGTATTTATCCTGCAAGGTGACATTTTCAGGCCCAGACATAATTTTTGCCAAGCAAGTGTCAACATGCTAGACAGGAGTGCTGTTCTCTCCTGCCACTGTTCCTGCGTGGGGACACTGAGTCCCGGAACACCTTGCTTTGTTCTTTCTGTGTTCTTGCATCATAAAACATCTTCTGGCAGAGTTTGCTCTGAAAACAGAGCTGCACAGTGTGCCAGGGAGGGATTTCTGATGGCTGCGTGTTTCTGTAGGTGACCGCTCCACTGCCCAGGGGGGCTGTGCCAGGGACAGGTGCCCTGCCATCCGGGGAGGACTAGAGAGGGCAGCACAGGACCCCACCAGGAGCCCAGGCCATCGAGGGGCCTCTGTTCCCACCCGGCTGTGCCCTCTGACTTAGCCTAAGGGGCAGACGAAACTGGCCCTCTCCAGGGAGATGGGTCCCAGGCCTGGACAGAGGGTAACGTGTCCCCTAGCGAAGGAGGGTGAGATACGGCCCCAAGGCTTGCTGGTCACTGCAAGGGTGGGGTTGTGCCCATGGATGGGAAGGACGGAGGGGGTGCCACAGACATCCTCCTCTCCTGTGCCCTGTGGGACATCCCAACCCGGGTGAGGTGAGTGTGGTGGTTGAGGAGGACACACTCAGATCCATGTCACTTGCCTACGGCACCTTCCTAAAAGACATTCCTCATGACTCAGTCAGGTGCAAGGCTCTGCCCTGGGAACAGGTGGCAAAGACTGGAGACATTTCTAGTTGTCACATGGTGAGGGGGTGGGAGGCTGCTAAAAGCCCTACAGTGCACAGGACAGCCTGGCACGACCATCAGCAGTGCCGGGGCTGAGAAGCCTTGGTCTAGAAGATACACTTCTGGGCCTAAAGGCAAAGAGAAAGGACAAGGGAGTGAGGCCAGAGGTGCAGGGACAGGCCGGCTTCAGCCGTGGTGAGCTTCCTGGGAGGGGAAGAGGGGGGTCCGGCTCCCCAGCTCCACCAGGCAGAGCACCCCTGGCTCCACCCTGGGGCCCCATGGCCGGGTTTCGGGGGCTCCCTCAGGGCCTGCAGCCACCGCGTCTGGCTGAGGCCTGCTGGGTCCCTTTGGCAGCTCACAGTTCAGAGCAGGCATGGAGCGCTGCCCCAAGCACCCCGCACGTCCAAAGGTGGCGCCCCTGTGGACCCACCCGCTTCGCACAGAGATCTGGGGAACCTTCCTGGTACCCCAGCCTTGGGTAAAAGCCTCTGCTGACGGTGCCCATGGCCCCATAGCCCCATCAAAGCACTTGTCACCCGGCTGTAGGTACTTAGTGCCTCTATCCCCTGCTGGCCCGCGAGCCTCCTCACCAAGCCCCCTCTCCTCGGTCTCCCACCCCCTCCCTTGCACACGGCGTATCACCAACATTACACACAGACGCACGTCCGAACGTCCCCGTCCTAACGTCTAGGAAGCACCGTCAACGGATCAGTCCCGATGCCTTTGTCTATAAGTAAGAAAACCTGTGACCAACAATGACTTAAAACAGACAGGAATTGCTCTTCTTTCCAAGAAGGTGGGCAGGAGGTGGCCTCGCGCTGGCTCCGTGGCTCCTCAGTGACCCGGGCTCTCTCTCTTCCTGCTGCCACCCTCAGATTGTTGGCTCTCCACCCGCAGGCGTGCGACCTTGTGGTCCTAAGATGGCTGCGTGGCTCTGGCCATCACACCAGGGTCCCAAACAGGGAGAAAAGTTCCCGTCTCACAGCTCTGTGGGCCACAGGCTGACCTGGGAAACCTGCCATCAGATGCTCAGCTCAGGGCCTGGCATTGACCTGGCTCGCAGTGGAAGCTTGTGGGGTAAATGAAGGCACGGGCATAGCGAGGGCAAAAGCCCGTCAAGTTCCCATGTTGGTCCTGCCAGGTTTGCAGCAGGTGGCTGCGGCCTCCGTCTGCAGGCAGGAGCAGGGTCCCAGCCGGCAAGGAGCACCTGGATTCGGGGACAGTGGGGAGAGTGACCTCGGAAGCAGATTCGCCACCTGAGCCTCTGCAGTGGAGCCCAGTCCTGGCCACAGCCCGCTTCGGATCTGTGAGAGTCAAGCTGGGAACCGGCCGAGCCGCGCTGTGCCCCGACTTCCGACTTGGCGAGGAGCACGTGCGAGGTAATAGTGAGCGTGGCTTTAACGCTCGAGTCCCAGCCCCGGCACCTGTGCACGGGTCCTCATCTGGAAAGAGGGTCTCCGCAGGTGTAATCGAGTTAAGATGGGGTCCCACTGGGTTAGGGTGCACGCTAAACCTGATGACTCGTGTCCTTACGAGAAGAGGGAAATTTGGATAAAGGGACACACACGCACAGAAGCAAGAACGCCAGGCGAAGACAGAGGCAGAGACCGGACTGGCGCAGCTGCAAGCCAAGGGGCTCCAAGGATTTCCAGCCACCGCCAGGAGCTCGAAGAGGCAGGAAGGATCCTTCCTTAGAGCCTTTGGAGGGAGCGTGGCCCTGCTGGCACCGTGATGTCACATTCTCCTCAGTCTCCTGTCCTGCCCCCTCCCCTCACATATCATTATCACTGATCTTTCCTGTCGGCACATAAGTGCACCCTAACGTCCCCACCCTAACATCCCATCCTAATGTCCCCATCCTAACATCCCCATCCTGATGGCCTCCGAACTGTGAGAATAAATGCCTGTTGTTTCAAGCCACCCAGGTCGTGGTCATGTGTTACAGCATCCACAGGAAAGGAACACTCACCCAGTCCTACCTAAAGTGTCCCCAACTCAACTTCCCCTCAGCCAGATCTCAAAACTGTCTGCAGCCCTCAGCACCACTCCAGGGGAAGGGGCAGGGGGATGGGTGAGAGGACCGAACACGCAGTCCTCACCGGTCACACTGAAAATATCTGACTCTTGCAGATTTTGCCATGTGAAGGCACCACGGGGGACCTGCCAGATGGGGCATGTGCAAGGGCAGGGCCTTGGACACTGAGCTCTCTCAGCCTTGTGGCAAATTGCCTGGTTTTAGGGCTTGGCTCCAGCCACCCCCAGCATCCCCCAGGGGTGCAGGGCCCGGCCCCTCTGGGTCCCTCTCTTGGCTCTGTGAGCTGAGCTGGCTGCAGGACTCCCTCTCAGCCTCCCCCAGCCTGGGGCCTGTCTCCTCCCTCTGGGGGTCCCCAGTGACCCAGCACCAGGACTGGCCAGGGTGACAGGGTCTGTGTTTGGCTGCAGAGCTGGTGGCCACAGCTGGGACACTGCAGCCCCTGGGCACAGAAACCCTTCCCTTCCCCATGAGTCCTGGAATGGCACTCTCCTGACAGGACTTGTCTTCAGCATCTCCTGGAGACCCAGCAAAAAGCTGGACTCCAGCCTTGCTAAGTCAAGGGCAGGGGATGCAGGAGGCTGGGGGCAGCTGTCAGGGGCCCTGCTCATGGCTGATTGCTGGAGGGAAGGGGGAACCCCTCCCTGGAGTCTGCCTGCTGGAGGATGGGCCACAGGCTGGGTAGGGTAGGGGGTCGCCAAGAGAATGCACCACTGAGACCCTCCCTGAGATGGGCCCTGGAGACCCTTGGCATGGCCAGACTTCAGGATGAGGGTGGGAGCCCCCAGCCCCACCTCCCTGTTTGTAGCTTTGTGTTGCTTTGCCCCCAACGGATTTGTCACCCCACTTCCCCTGGGTGACAGAGCCACAAAGGATTACTCAAAGCCCATCTCTTCTGAGCAGTGAGAGACCCCAAAGTGGTTAATCTCCCCCCGGGACCCTCCAGCCAGAGCCATCCCTTCCTTGGGAAATTAACCCCGAATTGGGGTTCTCTTCCTGCATTTATTCTCCAGAGCAGGAAGTTACAGGAAGAGACATAGGTGGGGTTATAGTTTAACAATATAGGCTGGTAACTCTCAGTCAAACAAGCCAGATGACATTCCAGTAAGGCGATTGAGTGATCTTACAGCAATTTCTCAGTATCTTTACATATCAATCAGTAACTAGTCTGTCCTTGAGCCAGCAACCTTGCTGTGACACAAATCTTTATCTTACACCAGAGACTTTATAGCCTGAGGAAAATTTCCAGTCCTCCACAAGGTCGATATTTGAATCTGCAAGACTTTGGAAAACCAGGCCCTGTGAAGTACATATGGTTTATAGTACATTCCACACCTGCACCCCCACCCTCACGCCCCCACCTCTCCCACCCCCAGCTGGCCACTGGCCTGAGCAGGATTGGAGCTGCAGCTGCCATCTAAGGGTGGGGAGTGGGTTACAGAGGCTGGGCATGTCCCGGTGCCAGTGGGCTCAGACAGCCAGACCTTGCCACAGCTCCAAGACAATCAATGGCTCCCACTGGCCAGCTAGTTAAGGCCGACTCCATGGCTTTTCCCAGTCTGACCCTGACCACATGTCTGGCCTCACCACCACCTGGCTGAAGGTGCCCAGGAATGTCCCAGGATCAAGCTGGGGGGGTGGAAATCAGATGGTCTTTAGGGTGTTTTTCATATAAGATCCTGTAAATCCAGCAAGAAGCATGTTACTCTTGTATCTGGAGATTCACCCTTGATTCTATAATTGGAGAAAGAGGCTGTGAAAGTCAGGAGGCAAGGGTGTGGGCATGTGGGCAAGTGGAGGGTAGGAAGAGGAATGTGAACAGGAGGAGAAAGGGAAAGGGGAAGGAGCCACATGACGGAAGGAAGGCAGCACAGTGCAGAGGACGAGGTGGAAGGAGACACTGAGACAGGAGCCGAGGCAGAGGAGAAGAGAGCCACAGGAGGGGAGGACAGGGGCACTGGCTGGGAGGACAGTGGAATGTGGATCTAGATTGAAGCCAGCAGGCAAGCTATGGTCTGTGGGCCAAATCCGGCCCACTGCTTGTTTTCATAAATAAAGTTTTATTGGCACACGGTGGTGCTCGTTCATGTATGTGTTGCCTTGTGGCAACAACAGCAGAGTTGGGCAGTTGTGATGGAGCCATGTGGCCCACAAAACCTAAAATATTTACTGTCTGGCCCTGTACAGAAATTGTCTGCTGACCTTTCGACTTGTTTCTAGGAGAGCTCACCCCTTAGGCCTTATCCGGGAATCAAAGACCTTGCCCTCAACTAGATCCAGGAGAGGGATGGGGAGGCGGCTGCCTGATCATCATGCGTGAGCTGGCCCCAGGTGGCCCTGAGACCCCTCAGTGCCCTGAGCCCCTTCTGTGGATAAAATGTCACAGCTGACGTAGACAGCAGAAGGGCACAGAGATACACCCTTCTGCTGTCTGTGTGAGCTGGCCATTGCTCAGAAAGGTCAATTTTCTAGAATGTTCTCAGCTGAAGTCCTTAATTCTGGCAAATGGTTTTGAAATATGTTTTTAATAGCTTCAAATGAAACTCAAATCTTGTTAGGTAATGCCAGAGCAAAATCAGATATAAATCTCCATCGCTTTTAAGATTCTCAAATATGAGAGTCATCGACGGAGCAGCAAGTAAATAAATAAAGATGCAAATGAAGCGGGGGCTTGCTCGCAGGCCCGGGCTGCCAGGTCCCTTGTTGGCGCTGGTCAGCGTCCCGCCCCTTGGACTCAGGCCCGCGACAGGGTGCTCGCCTGCACTGGTCGCGGGTTTGCAAATGCCAGTGGAAGAGCCCAGGCTCAGAGCCAGAGGGAGCTCACACTGCAGCTGCAGACACATTAAACACACACACACCGAGAGACAAACACAGACACAGCTACTTCAACGACTTCGTTTTCATCCTGTGTTCAGGAAAAGCAGTCATCAACCCATCACTTTCAATGGCCCAAATTGCCAATAATTTCAGCATAAATTAGGCCATTATGTGCTGCCTCCAGGGTTCTTTTCCATGTTGATGAAAAGCAGCACTAAGTCTTATTGTCCTCCCCAGGCAAAAGAGGCATGGGTGGGCGAGGAGGGCAGTCCTTGCTCCTTTCTTTGGAGGGGGGCCTGGTGCTCGGCTGCTTTGACCCTGGGCTGCAGGCTCTGACCAGCACCTCCCTGCTGCAGACCCCGGGCAGTGGCTCCAGGAGGACTTCGGGGACAACAACTCAGCTGTAGGGAGGCTCTGAGTGTGACCCTGAGAAGATTCACTGAGCTTATGGGGGGCACTACTTTTAGGGGTTCCCTGGGGTGGTGGTGACCAACACACAGTGTCCAGCATCTGTGTGACCAGGAGGGGCCCCTGGAGATTGGGGCAGGGGGAAGCTTGTAGCTGGGTGTATGGACTGAATTGTGTCCCCCCAAATTCTTATGTTGAAGCTCTAACCCCCAATGTGATGGTGTCAGGAGATGGGGCCTTTGGGGTGATTAGGGCTAGATGAGGTCATGAGGGTGGGGCCCTGATATGATGGGTGCCCTTGTAGGAAGAGACACTGGAGAGCTCTCCCCCCCACTCCAAGCCTGCACAAGGCAGAGGCCAAGTGAGGACACAGTAAGACGGCGGCCACCTACAAGCTGCGAGAAGAGGCCTCACGATGAAACCTACTTTCCAGAACCTCGATCTCAGACTTCCAGCCTCCAGAAGTGTGAGAAACACATTTCTGTTGTTTAAGCCGCCCAGTCTATGGTATTTTGTTACAGCAGCTTGGGCGAAGATGCTGGGGAAACAGAGGCCCTGGGGGCCTCCAGACCAAAAGCCAGCAGCTGGAAGGGCATCACAGAGAGGGAACAGAATAAGCAAAGGCGGGGGTGGGGCCGAGGATGGCAAGGTCACAAAGAGCAAGGTCATGTGGGGTTCCTTAAAGACCTTGAAAGCCAGGATAAAGGGTTCTGATTTTATCTTGATTTGTTGGCAGTGTGGAGCCACGCAATATTGTTTTTTAGCAGAAAAATGCACAATCAGCTGTGTGGGTTTTTTTTTAAGTTTATTTATTTATTCCTATTACTATTTTTTTACATTCTAAGATGTTGTGGAGCAGTTGAGGGAGGGGGAAAGGGAAAGAGGGAAGGAAATAGGGTGGGGAAGGAGGAAAGGGGGGCCTGGTTGAGGCCCATGGTACCCCCCTCATCCCTGCAGGGGAGACCAGGGGGCTTCCAGTGGTGGCTCAGTCATCGCTGGGCTGGGTGCAGATGTAAGGGGGCATTGCTCCCCATCTCTGGCTCAGGAGCCCAGGGGGCTTCTGGTCCTTCTAGATTTTATAGATGTTCTTTGGTGAAGTGAGACCTTTACTGATTAATATCAGAACTTTGTCTCTGACCTGTGGGTTTTTTGTTTTTTCTTTCAGTTCTGTGTTGGACTATTTGCTGCCCCCACCACTTAAACTCTGCACTGGAACTGATTTGTTGTCCTTTGGTTACTTCTAAAATGGGGGAACTTCTTGTGGGGACCAGAACTTGAGCTCCGTGCTTGAGCTAAATTGCTGCTTTGCTGCTGATTCTCTGGGGAAGGCTTTTTGTGCAGCTCAGGTTCTAACTGTTGATCTTGTAAGCACTTCCAGGTCTTGTGAGATCCCATATACCTGGGTTGTATAGAAACTCTGGTCTGGGCCTGAGACTTCTCAGCAAACTGCACCCCCTGCAGATCTGTATTCCTGACCAGTCTCCTTTGAGTGGGCCTGTGCTGACTGGAGGGCAGATCAGCTGTCCTTGCTGTGCCCCAGTGTTCCCCCAGTGGCCTGTCTCTCCCACTGCCCATGCTCCAAACACTTCCCATGGAGTGGGCTGTGTGCTGGTCCCTTGCGATGACTCACTGGCCTCTGAGTGGCTCCTTTTTTCAGTTGTTGTGGCTCGTTGCTCCTATGTGGGTCCACGGGAACCCTGTTAGTTGTCCTGTTGGCCTGGGGGCCACCAAGGCCCTCTTCTCCCCGCCACCTCTGAGCAACTCCATCCAAAGGGCACAGCTGTGGCTTTTGCCGGCTCCCACTCTGTGTGCTCAGCAGCTCCAGCCTTGAAGCAGCCATGGCTTGAAATGGTCAGAGCAGTTTTTTTCTTTCTCTCTTCGTGGCTTCTCCCACCTTCACACACTCTGTAGGTCTCTCCTCCTCTTCCCCTGAGCTCTATTGGCCCCAGCTTGGCTGTCTTTGCTTTTTTATAGTTGTAAATTGGTTGATTGTGGGAGAGGGTGATGCTGGGGACCGTCTATTCCACCATCCTGATTGGAAGCCATCAGCTGTGTGATTTAAGGATGGATCTAGCACAGCGGGACTTGTTCTCGTCACCCTGCCTCTCTAGAGTGCTGTCCCCTCATTCGCTAACACAGGACTGAGCATGTCCCTAGAACTCCCGGCCTTTGGAGCAGGTTCCTCACTTGCAGCGCCGCTGGGTTTGGGACCGACTTTTTGATGTGGGGGAACTGCCTTGTCCAGGATGTCAGCAGCCTCCCTGGTCTCCACCCACTAGATGCCGGTAGCACCTGCCCCCAGATGTGACAACCAACCATGTCTCCAGGCATAGCCACATGCCCCAGGGACAGAATCCCCCCACCGAGATCACCGCTGGGGAGGGTGAGGTGAGCCTGCCCCGGTGGTCCTGTGTGAGGCACAGTGCCCGTGTCTGAGAGGTGGGGCACAGACTCGGTGGGGACAGGGGCTGCTGGGACAGCCTTTCAAACTTGTCATGGGATAAAATGCCTCAGACAAGTGCCCTCTCCAGATTGGCCTCCAGTCTGGGGCTTGGTGTGGTTTTAGTAGTTGGGAGTGTGAACCAGCTTAGCCACGAGGGCAAATTGGCCATATTGCTGGAACCGTGACCTACATGGGGACAAGGCACCATGAAGGGTGACAGTGAGGAGGCCAGCGGCAGTGACTAGTGCCCATGGAGACCCTCTTGTGTCCCCAACTGTTGCAGAGTTTGGTATAGATCAGATCATTTTCTCCTCAGCACCCCTGGGAGGTGGGGGCTCTGCCTGTCCTCGTTTTCCAGGTGTGTTGGTGGCAGCTTGTGTTGGGTGGACGGGCACGAGGGCTCTGCAAGCTACACCTGGGAATGGCAAAGGACCTGAGGTCATCTCAGAGCCTAGAGGATCCAAAGCATCTGAGCAATGGGCCGGCTGTCCCTCAAGGGACATCCTGTGATCCCACCCGGCTGGTCAACATCCAGGTGGCTCAGCATCCCTGTTCCTGCAACAGCCCCAGAGCTCCAGGAGGCCACCTTGTGATTCCTCACCCCGTCATGGGCCCACGTTGGAAAATTGGGATTCAGGGGTGAGCAGCTCCTCTGTGTCAGTCACGCAGCTGGGAGGGACATGAGCATGTGGGCAGACTGGTGACACGAGGTTTTTATTAGCATCTTCCCTTGCTAGTGGGGGGTGGCCTGCTACCAACCCATGGCCCAGCCCACCCAGAGGGACTTTGAATGGGGGAGAAGGAGCTGGGCAGTGAAGTCCAGCCCGGGGGGTGGGGAACGGTGCAGGGCTGTCCCTGCGGGGACCTCAGTCTTCCGGCGCTGCGGTCCCTAAACGACCCCGCCTGTCTCAAGGGGGGCAGCCCCATGGCCTGCTGGGCTTTTGATGCATGGGAGGTAATTTCCTCCGCTGAGGAAGGGACTCAGCCTGTAAGAAAGAGAAGACAGAAGTAGCTCCCAGCTTCATCGCTTCATCGTGTTTTCTGGGAGGGGATTCGGGTGTTTTGTTTTAAGAAAAGTTCATTTGTGATACATTATTCAATTAGGAAACTTGCCAGGCATGGTGATGCTTTTTTGAAAGGGCAGAAATAACCTAATAAGTCAAATTTGATTTGGCCAACTGGATGGAGTCTGTACGTTTTCTAGAGTCATTGAACTGCTGATGTGGCTGAGATCAGAAGGACGGAAGGGGCAGGGGGCAGGAG
>NW_007726623.1:154179-157805 GCF_000696425.1 Galeopterus variegatus | reverse complement strand
GGGAGGCGGGGGAGGCACAGCTCCTGAGGGCATGCTGGGCTACAATGGGGCCTGGGCCAGGATTTCTCCAGCTAGTAGGCCCTGGGGTCCCAGTGGTGGCGGCAGTTGTGACGTGAGGGGCTGCGGTGTGTCTGGGCCCCAGTTCCCATCGAAGTGGGTGATGCCAGGAGCGCTGGTTGGTCACTCTCCCGACCCACCTGCTAAGGGCCCAGATCACCTCCCAGGGGCCCTGGGAGCAAGGGGCCACCTGTCCCTGCTGCCCATCACACCCAGCCCAGATCCTCCTGCTCACCCCAGCTCCTGCAAAACTGGTCCTTCCCGGGTCCTGGGATGCCCTGTGAAAATAAACGGGGAACAGCTGCATGCGAGCTCGCAGGGCTATGAGCTCACAGCTTGCCTGGGCAGAGACGCGGGCGGGTGGGGTCTGCACCTGGGGATGGGGCTCGGGTCCCTGGGAGGCAGCGGTGCTGACTAGGCCAAGGGGCAGGGGAGCAGATTTGGCTTTCTCTGGTTGGTCTCTGGTTTTATCTTTTGAACATGGAGACAGAAATTAGGGAAGCTGGCAGACATTGTGGCTGGTGTCGTCCCTCCAGGGGGTGATGGGCGAGGGGTCATCTCTCGGGCCCATGATGCCTGTCACAGTCTAAAGTGACTTGTTAACTGAACAAATGTCTTCTGCCTCTGTTTCTCTATGTGTGATGACACTTGTGATGTCATTTTGAACAATGCTAACTGCTCCTCCCTGTTGTCTGCCTGGATGGTTCTGGAAACAGGAGCTCGGGCTGTGGGGGGAGTCCTGGGCTCTCACCTCATGGTGAGAAGCAGGGAATTGGTCTGGGCTGGAAAGAGCTAGGCCGAGTCTGAAGACCCCCATCCGATTTCCCCACCTGTAATGCACAAGCAGCCTCCCAGGTCCCTCGACCTGGCCCAGTGGGAGCTGGAGAGGACGTGACCCCATGCTGGGCAGCTGCAGAGTCGCAGGTCTGTGAAATGTCTGACATGGGTTCTGGGAGCATCTGGTCCAAGGAAACACAGCTGTTCCCAGATGGAGCCGATGTCCCTAGAGACTCCTGCCCTCCCTGCCAGCTCCTGGGCAGCCAGCCTGGCTGCCTGGAGTTAAAGCAGCAGCTCAGGGAGGTGGGAGAACGGCCCTGGGCACACCTGGATGCGGAGCAGCTGAGCAGGGCTTGCGAGAACTGGTGTCCTGCAAGGGACAGAATCCCAGAGGCTGAGGCGGCAGGAGGGAAAGTGGGGTGACCCAGGCAGGTGCACTGCAGCCCAGTGCTCCCCATGCCTGAGAGCAAGTCCCCGGAGCCCTGTGGACCTGGGTTCAAATCCTGATCCTGCCTCTTTCTGGCTGGCTTACCTCGAGCAAGTTACTAAACTCCTCTGAGCCTCTGTTTCCTCATTATTGAGGGAGGAATAACTTCAGCTGGGAGTTACTTAGGAGTTTTTGGTTGTGATGCAACAGAAATGGACTCGAGGTAACTTAAGCTAAAAAGAATTTATTCAGAGTGTATTTCTAGAACCTCAAGGCCAGGAAGGCAGCTGGGCCTATGGTAGCCCCTGGAATCCAGGAAGATGAACCACCGCACTTGCTCTGGCCCTGGCCACCTACTTTCTGCCCCGTGACTCCATTCCCCCCCCCCCACCTCCTGGATGCCTGGAGGGCAGGAGCTGACATCCTGGAAGTAGCTTTTATTTTTCAGGTTTGCCCCACTCCCTGCCAAGAGAACTCTTTCTTCGTCCTAATATGAGATTCTGAGGGGGAAGATCTACTTTTTTTTTTTTTTTCTGGCCACTTGCCAGTACAGGGAACTGAGCCCTTGACCTTGGCATCATAATGCTGTGCTCTAACCACCTGAGCTAACTGGCCAGTCCCGAGGTGGAAGATCTGATCGACTGGATCTGAGTTGGTTGGCCGGCCTGGCTGAGTCACTCCTATGACAGGGGGGAGAGTGGGAGAGCAGATCCTCATAGCACAAAAAGGCTGCCAGGCACCAGCCCGTGCAGGTGAAGAGACGGTTACGCGAGTCACTGTGAGCTGATGGATGGTTCACACAACTTGTGAAAGTCAGGACTTGGGCCCATCTGAATAACTCTGGACCTTTGGCTTTTAACTCCTGCCCTAGGTTGGGTTTCCTCCAGCAGAACATGAGTCAGGGATTCCTGTGTAAGTGGATTATTGAGGCTCAGGAGATGGGGAATGCTGGACAGTGCAGGAGAAAGCAAGGTGAGCCTCAGCCTGGTCCCCCGGGGAGCTCCAGAGTGTTAGTGGCCTCACAGGATTGTGCCATCTTAAGGAAGGAAGTTGAGCGTCATTCATTGGGGGTTGCATGGAGGGAGGAATAGTCTCCCAGGCATCTCTGAGCTGGGAAGGGTGCAGCAGTGAGCCGTGAGTGCAGTACCAGCTGGAGAGGGGGAGAGACAAGGGACGAGGGATCGTGAGCTCAGGTGGGCTGCAGAACTCTCCTTCCCATGTTGATCTCTGCCTTGCCCCCCCCCAACTCAACATGGTCCCCAAATCCTTAAGGAGGGGGATCCTTGGGAAAATGACACTCACCGACCCTGGGTCTCACAACCCCAAGAAGAAAAGACCCGAACAGCATGCTGGGCTTTGTCTGAGCCCAGCACCGTTCCATATCCAGAGGCGCCGCCGGCGTGAAGCCAAGCAGGCGTGTCGGTGGGATTTTCAAGCCTAAGCTGCAGTATTTGTCTCCGCGCCCTTCCATCACAATGACCTAGAAATGAGACTCAGAGAAGTTGGGATAATGCCATTAAAAGGGTCGCGACGCCCTCATCATTCTCTCGACAAGCATGACTTCATATAATAATCAGAAAGCATTTTGGCTATTAAGTGGCCCCGCAGCCCTGCCGAGGCGGTGGCCGGTGACGACCGCATCATTCACGCGGCCTCTCACCGACGCCTCCAGTTCCGCTGGGAACACGATGGAATCTGGAAGCTAGGGTTTGAAATCTGTAAAAACAGTTTTCCAAATAACTCTTTTGGGGGGATTTGTAAAGAACTGCGTTACTCTGGGGATAATTATTCCCTCCAGCCCCACTTTCTTTTTCACTTTTTAAAAATAGAGGTAAAACGTACATAATAAAACTGACTGTTTTATACATTTTGAAGTGCACCATTCATTGGCGTTACGTACATCACAGTGTTGTGCAATCGACACCGCCATCCGTCTCCAGCACTTTTTCATCACCACGGACAGAAACTCTGAGGCTCACCAAGCACTGTCTCCCCATCTGTCCCCCGCCCCTGGCCCCCACCATCCTACCTTCTGCCTCTAGGAGTCTGCCTATTCTAGATACTTCCTAAAAGTGGAATCATACGATCTTAGTTCTTTTGTGTCCAGCTTCTTTCACTCAGCATAATGTCTTCAAGATTTCCTGCCTGTTGCAGTGTGTCAGCATTTCCTTCCTTTTCAAGGCTGAGTAATATTCCACGGTGTGCATACTCCACAGTGTGTCTGTCCATCCTGGACATTTGGGTGATTTCTGCCTTTAGGTATTGTGACTATTGCTGCATGAACACAGGTGTGCCCCTCCAGGTGTTTTTGGCAATGCGAGGTGCTGAATTGGAGGCTGGGCATTCCCTTCTAAGGGCTTGACGT
>NW_007726623.1:126420-153023 GCF_000696425.1 Galeopterus variegatus | reverse complement strand
GCTACCCACTGCATCTGTAATCACACACACACACACACACACACACACACACACACACACATTTATATATATATATATATATAAATTAGAATATATAGGTATGTTGTAATTCACTTCCGGAAATGGCTTAAGGGAAAAGCTAACATGACCATTGGGGAGAGGGTAAAATCTACACCTGCACAGGTACGGAGAAGCTCGGGGAGCCCCCAGCGGCCGAGCTGTGTTTCTGCTCCTCCGTCTCCCCACCCTGGGGTCCTGGTCTGGACTTCCTTCTGCAGACTCCACAGGCAGGTCGAGGAAACCTCCCCAGAGTCATGGCTCCCTCCAGAACCCCACTGTGCATGCCGGAGCCCCTAGACTTAGCCTCCGCAACCCCCAATGGGCAACTCGCGCTGAGTGAAAGAGTGAGGTCCTGTCCCCCACGCTCCCCACCTGGATGTACTTTGTCAACTGAAAAGAAGTTTCTCCAAAAAACTCCAAAGTGGCAACATGTTTTTGCAATGGGACAAGACATTCCCACGTTCGGAGTCTGAATCGGCACGTGCACTTCCTTGCAGCCCACCCCCTGGTGAAAGTCTCCCCTGACAGGGAGCCCCACGGCCAGGCCTCATGTTCAACTTCACACACCTGACCCCCCAGGCCCAGCCTCCGCCCAAGGTCTCCTCGGCCACCTGGGCCCAGACTCGGCTTGAATTCAGAAAGAAAAGGACAGATGGAAGTCCCTGTGATGGACCCTGTCCACCCCACGGGGAGGTGGAAAAAGGGAAATCAAACCAAAAAGTGACCCAAGTAGCCAAATTATTGTGGCCAGACACATCGCAGAGAAGTCGGCCTCAGTGGAACTCCAGCAGCTGCACTTGAACCTGCTGAGCGCCGACTGCGGCCCTCTGAGGACTGCAGCGGCTCTGGGCTCTCAGCTCAGCTGTCGGTGTCCGGACTCGCTGATGTGCAGCTGGCAAAGGATGGGCCCGGGTTCCTAGTGGACCCCTTCACCCCCACCCTGGGGCCTTCCTGGAGGTGACTTGGATGGAGCGTGTCCATCATCGTTCATTCTGTTATTAAGAAGGTTTCTTTCTGGACATATTATTCTTGGTGAAAATACATCTTTATGACTTACACCGTTTCTTGGGAAAGGGAACATTTGAAGATAATTTTGAAATCTCTTCTTGGTTAACAGACTATGATGCAAACAGTCATTTCCACAGCTGAGCTATTTCCGAAAGGAGAAAATAAATGCTATTTTCTTTTCTCCCTTGTCACGGTTATGAGGTTTTAAATAAGACTAAATTATCTGCAGGTTACCTTGTGACTGTCTTGGTTATAAAAACTAATCACCGTTCTTGCGAAATGATGTCCTTTCATTTATCAAAACTGAAATAGCAAAATGAGCATAAATATCCCCAATTACATTAATCTCACTGTTGGGACGATAATGAGCCTAAAGACACAAAAGACACCATTCTCATTGTGACTGTTTGAAGGGACACAGAGCAGGCGTGGGTTAGGGCCATCTTTGTGGGAAGACTTTTAGGTCCCTCCCCGAGAGACGGTCCCCTGTGGCTTATGCAACCTGCGGCTCGCGTGGCCGAGCCCACTGCGATGGTGGCAGCAAGGTCACAGGCGCTTGGGCTCCATTTGTGTTGGGGACTCGTACTCCAGCGCACTCTCACGCCAAGGGCAGGGGGCGAACTTTGGGGGGCCTCCCCGGTCCTTGAAATGCCACCTAGAAACGTTCAGCGATGCCTGTGGCTTGCTCAGTTTCCCCTGGAGCTGTCGCACCCAGCCACACAAGTGGACCCAGATTTAGTTCCCTGCCTGGGACGCAGGCGGCCGCAGTGCGAAGAGCCCCGGCTGTCAGTCCTTCCCTTCTGGAAGCTCATTTCCTTCTCCCCGCCTGCAGTCGCACTGTGGGCCCCTCGGTCCTCGGGCCACCCCTCACCCGCGTCCTGCCGCCCCTTTGCCCATGCTGGCCTTTTCCTGCCCTCCCTGTCCCTATCTCACCCCCTTTCCCCCAGCTCCACCCGGCCTTGTGTCCCCAAGAAGGCTGTCACCACCCCGGCCTCTCAGTTTCTACATTTGAAACCAGGGTGGGGAGAGGCTGCCTGGTGACCTCCGAGGTATGTTCTCCACACGACACGAGGCTCGAGCTCCCTTCCTGCAAGTGGGGGGCCTAGAAGGGGTCTGACCGGCTCTCGAAGGGCACCCCCCGACCCCGCAGGCTCCGTGAGGTCACCCTGGGAGGGGACACGCCTCAGAGGTCTCCCAGTGTGACCTCGACTCCCCAGATGGGAGAAGAGGCACTGGCTGGCGACCTCTACCTGGCAGAGCATTAAAGCCGCGCTCCCCCAAGTCTGGCTGAGGGCCGGGCCTCTGTCTTTCTTTCATTGCTGCAGAGTTAGCTCGTCAGGGGCTCGAGCGGTGCAAGTCACCCGCCTGTCCCTCGCCAAGTGGCCCCGGGCAGATCTGCTCTGAGCCTGACAGCCAGGTAGGGTGACGGCCGCAGGTGCTGATGCTGCCAGACTTTGGCCCTGAGGCGAGAGGCAAACCCTCTCTGAGGGTCTCTGGGGGACCCAGCCTCCAGGGACCCCTTTCAAGCCTCATCCTGTGTGATTACAGAGTGTTCTCGAACACCCCGTGCTGCTCCTGTGGATTTATGGATGGAGGGGAGGAGAAGCCGCCACCTCAAAGTGCCACTGGATGGGGGTCCCCATGGTCCCCAGACCGATCTCTCTGCTCAACTCCACTCCTCTTCACAGAGCACCGTTGGCTGGGGTGACCGCCTGGAACCCCCTCTGAATGGTCGTCTGATGTTTCTGTCCCTTCTAGAAACAGCATCCTCACATGGTTTGCTTGGGTCTGACCCCAGCCCTCTGCCCCCTAGAGCCAAATCTGGGCACCTGGCTGGGGCATGGCCATCAGCATCTCCCATTCCCTTGGCCACAGTGATCGGTTTAGAGAGGAGCCTGTTGCTCAACTCAATACGGTGACATCAGTTCTGAGACCGGTCCTGCGTTGGCTGGACTTGCTGGGTCTGGAGCTGTAAGCCTGGAGCTCAGGTCATCCTTATCTACCTGCTAGTGAAGCCACAGAAGCAAGCAGAGGGATGGGATGGAGGAAGGGACTCTGGGCTCTGATGTCATTGAGCCCCTGGATCCAGCCTGACCTGAACTCCTGCTGCCCCTGGGCTTTTTAGTTACCCGAGTCAGTACATTTCCAGTGCGGCTCAGGCTAGTTCAAGATGGGTTTTACCACAACTCAGAAAAGACTAATTCAATCCTCTCCCCAAATCGTGTCCTTTTGCGAGGCTTGGCTCAGGTTCCAGTCTCCCTGGCAATCTCAGCCCGTGGCAAGGTCTCTCTACTCTGACACTTGCTGGGGTGGACTTGGATTCAAAATCCAGAAGCAATAAAATAAAATATTGATAGATTCTACCACATCAGAAAAAAAGACAAACCTCTGCACAGCAAAACAAACAAATCTTATACGAAAAGCCAAAAGACAAATATTTGCAACTCAAAACAGGTCAAAAGCTTATCTTCCTAACATATAACAAATTCCCTGAAATTGGGTGGAGAGAGCTGGGGAAAGAGATAAATATCACAATGAAAAAACAGGCACAGGGTAGAAGGAGAGGCCCTGCAGAGAGAGAAATGCCCTCGAATGTAGGAAAAGACGCCTTTTCTCACTCATGGTAAAGAAACACTCAACACTATGCTGAGCGGCCATTTCTCACCCATCAGATTGGCAAAAATCCACCAGTGTGGTCATGTTCCGAGGTAGGGAAACCAGCACCACCTCACAGGCCGGAGGGCAAGTGACATGTGAGCCCCGGGGAGAGCAACCGGGCAGACATCGATCAAAGTGCCAAGTGCATTCCCTTCCTACTCCGCCATTGCACCCCCAGGAATGCACAAACCCTGCACACGTTCAGCACAGGGTGTTCAGGGGCATCACTGTTCACAGGACAAGAATGGAAACAAGGTGGATGCCACCCAGGGTCCAGGCCAGATGAACCGTGGTGCACCACGGGGCTTCCCAGCTGGAAGGGGCTGAGACGCTCTCCATGCACTGACATGGAAGATTCTCCAGGGCTGGGGTAGGGTTAGGGTTGGGTAGGGTAGGGTTAGGGTTAGAGTTAGCGTGGAGGTTAGAGTTAGGATTAGAATTAGGATTAGAGTTAGGGTTAGAGTTAGTGTTGGGGTAGGGTAGAGTTAGGGTTAGGGTTAGGGTAGGGTAGAGTTAGGGTTAGGGTTAGGGTAGGGTTAAGGGTGAGTGAAATGGAGCTAAGTCCAGAGCAGCACAGGTAGTAAGTTCATTCTTTTCGATAAAAGTACAGAATGAGAACATATATTTCTCTCTGGTTGTATTTTCTTTAGAAATCCTTGGAAGGAAACATTAATTCCTAGTTAGTTCTAATTTTCAGGTTGGGTAGAACGTGTTTGAGGGGAGGGGTGGGAGGGAGACTTCTCAGCAGGTACCTTTTATATCAATTTCGATTTTTGAATGTATTATTTCTCCCTAAAGTTTTTTCTTTTTTAATTTAAATAATAGGTTGAGGTTTGACCTGTTTATATCTGAAAAATTTTTCTTTTTTTTTTGTTTTTGTCCCTGTGAAAGAATAAGATAAAAATTAAATAAAAAAACCAGAGGGAGAATATAAACCTCAAACACCATAATATAATTTTGTTTTCTAAATGCACACTGAATAATATAACATGGCTGGGGTGGGGGGGTGTGGAAGTGTGTGCATGTTGGGGTGTTTTTAATTGATGTGAAAACCATCTGTCAGTTCTATGACCCAACACCACTACCTCAGAGCTCAGCCAGGAAGCAAGTGCTCTGTGCGTATAAAAATTCATGTTTCCAGAACAAGAGGGACAATATTCCTGGAAACAGCTGGCTCAGGCGTGTGGACCAAATGTTTGGGGAGTGAAGGGCTGGGGCTGCTGGAGGGGTGGACAGATGGGGACGGTCAGATGTTAGAGAGCTCAAATGTCATGACAAAACATTTGAACTTGATCCTTAGATAATAATGGCGCTACTGAGGTTTGCTAGTAAGAGCAGTTATGATCAGATCTGTGTGCTGGAAAGTTCCAATGGCTGCCACAGAGTGGGGCCTGGACCGGGAAGAGCAGGCTGTGCTGAATGTGCTGCTTCAAATAGACAAAATTCTTTGAAATTTTGCCCACTGAGAGGTGGGGTCTACATCTGAAGCCCTTTGCACGTGGGCTAAGCTTTGCCCAGTAGAATAGGCAGAAGTAGGTGCCGGTTCTGGGCCGAGCCTTTAAGGGGCCATCTCTCGCTTCCTCCTGCTTGGAACTCAGCCACCACGCTGTGAGGAAGCCCAAGCAGCCACATGGAGGAGAGTGACGGGCCCCAGCCCCCATCTCCAGCTGAGCTCTAAGCCTTGGCCAGCACTGACATACCAGCCACGTGAGTCAGCTCCCTCCAAAGTGTCACCCCGGGTGATGCCGCATGGAGCAGAAGTGAGCTGTCCCTGCCCATATTGCAAAATCATGAGCAAATAAATGTTATTTTAAACCACTAAGTGTTGGGGCAATTTGATACATGTCAATAAATACCTGAAACACTTCATGTGGGAGGCTGGGAAGGAGAACTTTGTGGGGCTTCAAGGATAAGCTCTGAACGGGGCCCAAGCTGGGGCCAGGGCAGTGGCCAGGAGAAGCCTGTGCAGGTCCGACACTGATCCCATGTGCCGCTTCCTGCTAAAATCACAGCAACCTCCTCCCTGAACCTTCACCCCTGCCCCCCACAGAATACAGTTTGCAGTGTCCCTGGTGATGCAGCCAGGCTTGGGGGGCCGCTATTGGGCAGGGGGCTGCTGCCTGAGCAGCTTGCAGGACAGCTGTGGTCCCCGGAAAAACATGGCCCTGGCCACAGTAATTGGCAATGCCCTTCCTTTGGGAAGTCAGCCTGACGCTTCAAATATAATAACAGTGTTTGAGAATTTAATTTTTTCCCCCAGGGTCACAATTAATTCTGTTGTCCATGCATCACGGGGGAAGAGAGCTCCTACCACTGAGGGCTCCCACCCCTCAACCTGATTTCCTCTTAATGCGTGTTTATGTCAATTTTACTACCAGATCTATGTCTTCTTTTCCAAAAAAAAGAAGAAAAAAAAAAATGGAGCACAACAGGCCTTTTCATTTTTCCTTAGAGCAGAGCTCACCCCCAAATACTTTTCTGAGGAAATGAGGGAGACCCGTGGCCCACGTTGTTCTTGAGCTCACCTTGGTGACCGAGAGTCTCAGTTTTGGAGGACAGGGGCCCCCCACCTTCCACCTGCCCTGGCACCTAGGGCTGCACAATAACACAGGGTGCCCAGTTAAAATTGGATTTCAGATAAACAACAAAGAACTTTTTGCGACAATATTTGTTATGCAACAAATATTGCATGGGACATACTTACACTCAAAGATTACGTGTTGTCTGCAATTCAAATGTGCCTAATTGCATCTGAGTCACATGGGGGCCACTTGGGGTGAAATGGAGCCATCTCTGGCAGCAGGAGGGACTCAGAGCGAGGTGGGGTTAGTGTGGGCAGGAGGCACATGGGGCAGGTGGGGCTGTGAGGGCAGGTGCAGGGCGCAGGAGCACGGGCAGAATCCAGGATGTGAGAGGAAGTGGCAAACAAGACATGGTGGGAACTGTGTGACCCAACTGTCCCAGTTTGCCTAGGACTTCTTGGTTTTTCTGTCTGAAAATGCCGTGCCCCAGGAAACCCCTCCGTCCTAGGAAACTGGGATGGCAAACTTATTCGTTCTAAGCGGGAAGGATGTTCTAGACAGAGGAGACTGCTAGTGCCAAATTACCAAGGTGTGTTTGCCCCCTAGAAGCAGCTCGAATCTGCCCGCTCTTCCCCTGCAGGACCGGGGCTGGGGTATGGTGAGTGGGCACTCGTTTTGGGTGCAAAATGTATGGAGGTGCCAAAATCCCCAGTGATGGAGATAAATGCTATTTCACTGCAATATTTACAAATCCAAGTTAATGTTAAATAGCCATGATGGACAATATCAAACATTTAAATAAAGTTCCTCAAAAAGTTAAACATAGAATGACTATGTCACCCAGCAACTCAACTCCTGGGTATGTATATCATAAGGAAGTCAAAACAGGTGTTCAAACAAAAACTTGCACACGAATGTTCACAGCAACATTACTCATAACTGCCAAAGTGCCCATCAGTTGACAAATGGGTAAAAATGAGATTTGGCCACAGAATGGAATACGACTCAGCCATGAAAAGGAATGTGAGGTACTGCCACGTGGACGAACCTCGACACATGCTAAGTGAGAGAAGTCAGACGCAAAAGGCCACACAGTCTGTTTATATGAAATGTCCAGAACAGGCAAAACCAGAGCAGATTTTCCCAGGTTTTCTGTTGCTCCAGCCGCCTCGCTTGTGGTACTTTGTTACAGCAGCCCGAGCAGAATAAACGTCCCCCTTGTCAAATTGGCGAAATATTAAAAGTTCACGAGCATGCAGCTGGGGTGAGGGGCAAAGGCGCTTAGACTCTTGAGGGGGCTGTAGGTTAGTGCTGTCTTTCCAGAAGGTGATTTAGTCGTTTCTAACAGGTGGAAATGTGCACACCTTGTGTTCCCTGGCCCCACGCTAACATGCTGTCACCTGATCCTGAAAGGTGTCTACAGGGGATGTGCATTACTCCCCAGGACACAGGAACTACGCGAGTGCCCAGCGCTGCTGGGGAGGGCCAGCTGGGGTATGTCTCGCCCACAGAGGAGTAGTGCCCAGTCCATGGAGAGAACACAGCAGTCCTCAACTGGAAAGACATCTGAGATGTACAAAACAAAAGAGGCAAGTTGCCAAAAAAAAAAGCATAGAAAAATTCCATTTCGGTTTTTAAAAAAAATTCCATGTTTAACTAAAGTAAAAACTCAGAAACACCTGGAAGAGCACACGGGCCCATTGTAGACGTTTCAGCCAGAAACATGGATGGCAGAACTTGCATTTCTTATTTTAAAAACTTTTTAAAAAGTGCCATGACTATGGGTGATTTTCAGTCTGGGTTTTACACTTTCCCGTCCTTTGCAAATAATAACAGCTTTAACAAGAAGCATTTACAATAAGCAAGTCAATACTGAGACTACAATTGCACAGTTGAAGGCACAGTCGGCAGCGTTCAAAAGAGACAGGTCCTGCAAGGCCTTTTCCTGAGGGGCTGCAGAATTTCCCGGCCTACAGTCCAGATCATTCTAGATAATCGGTCAGTGCCTTCAGAGTCCTGTGCTGGCTGACCTGTTCCTTTCCACCAATCCCCACTACATTTCCATAGAGACCTGTGAAATGGGAAGTTTACAAGGGAGGAGATGGGGGCACGGAGAGGCTTAGTGCAGGGTTAAGGCCACACAGATGTGAAGGCAGAGGCGGGACTTGAACCCACGTGTTTTCTGGCCTCCTGTGGGTTTCCTTGAATGGAACAAAGGTTGATCATCTCGTGGCAGCCCTGACTCAGCCGGGTGGGGGTGGTAGAAAGTGTCTCCTATCAACCCATACCCAGACACCACCGGCCAGTGAGCTTCCCCAGGGGCGGGACAGCTGGACAGCACCAGGCGGGGGGCCATTGGACCCTCCCCAGTGGGGACTTTGCTTCAGGGACACAGCCATCGATGCTGAAAGGAGAGGATCAATCTGGTAATGGTGTTGGCTCTTCCCAGCACTGCCTCTCTCCCCACGATATGAGTCCACAGCAATTCACAGTGCCCGGTGCTGGGGACAAGCTGGGGAGACGCTGTCACCCTCTGACAGACAGGGAGCTGAAGCTCAGGATGGCGCTGACTCAGCCCACGGGGCCGGCGATTGAGATGTGCCCGGTTCTGGATTTACAGTGGCACGAAGCATCGCAGGGGACGCTCCCAGACAAAAAGAGAGAAGGAGGCAGACGCTGGCGAGAAGCAGTGTGAGCCCCTTTAAAGTTCAGAAGCAGCCGAAATGATCACTGCTGTTGGAAGTCTGGTGGCGGGTCCCCCTGGAAGGGGGTGGCTCGTAGTGATGGAAGGGACAAGGGGGTGGCCTGGGGAACCGGGCATGTCACACGTTGAGTGGGAGCTGGTGACAGGTGTATTTGTGAACATACAGCCAACTCGACACTGATCTGTGCACCTTTCTGTATGTGGCTTATACTTCAGCACAGGTTTCCTAAGTGCTCATAGTTTTAAAGTCCCGAGTATTTTGGGCCCCTGAGAACCAGGTCGGAGCCCGAGTAGGGCTGCTCTTCTCCAGAGCTCAGGCCCCCAGGTGGCAATGCCCCCCTTACTTCCAACACTGCCCCCGCATCCTGTTACCAGACGGGCTCCCATATGGCCCAGGGGTGCTGCTGGTGGCCTGACTCAGGGCCAGGAAACAGGTGCAGCTGTCCAAGGCCTGCAGCTGAGTCACCAGCTCCCCCGCCCCTCCCCACCGCAGGCCGTCAGCCCAGGGCCATTAGCAGCCTCCCCTCTTCACACCAAGGGGGTGAGTCACCCCAGGGCGGTGCTGGATTCCCAGACTCCCAGCAGCTTCTGGGGAAGCTCATTCCGAGGGGCGGGTGGAGGTGGGGCCGGGGGCGGCGGTGCGTGGACACTTCCCTGGCACAGGGCCCAGGGCAGTGCAGGAGTGAGCTGGAGGTGGTTTGTGGGGGGGAAGATGTTGAGGTGGGTTTAGGGAGGAAAAGGGCACTTCAAGGACAGATGGCTCAAGCCAAAGAGCCTGGGACTTGTAAGACGACCAAAGCAAGGCCATCTAGAGTGACGCCCTCGCTCTAGTCACCCTAGCATAGACGGGAGAGCGGGGACTTCATGAGAGGGCCGTGGCCCCAAGATGCCAGCGGAGTGTGTCATCCAGTCAAAGCTGACCCAGCACCTTAGGAAGATGCAGATCTCTGCGGTCTTCTAGAGACCCCAGACCTGTTTCCAGCCCATCTCTCTGGGAGGTGACAGCTTTCAGAGCGAGTCTCGGAGAGAGGCCAACAACGCTGTAGGGAACAATCCCATCACCTGTCTCGATGCCAGGGCAGTGGGCCTGCGGGCAGCGGGGTGTTCCTGGAGCCATTCCCAGGCCCGGACGGCCAGCAGCATCTCGGCTGCATGTTAGTGAGACAAATCTACCCTCTGTGAGTGCCCACCAGGAACCAGATGAACGTACCCCACTGACCTCAAACCAAATGCATCCCCAAGCCACCCTCCCCTTAGAGGAGCCAGGAAGGCCTGCAGCCTCTCTGCGACTTTGCACAAGGAGCACGGAGAGCTGAGGTGGCCAGAGACAGGTCTTCACTGACTGGACCTGGCTACTTTCAAATGTTACCAAAATCTGCCACCATGAAAACGCCCGGCCTTAGGGCCCTGCCTGAAGCAGAGTCTACCAATTGCCTACACCCACATCCAACTTTCCCTCCATCTTTAACCCCAGAATTCCGATTTTAGTTGAGCACAGCACCATCCACAATAAAAGACCATTTTGAAGGCTCCACGCAGCTGGGCCTGACGCTGGCCAGCAGGAGGGATACAAAAGTGGGAAAGGGACCTTCCCAAAGGCCACTTAAAGGAAAGACGGAATTCTCTCGCCAAACGTCCTCGGACCTCCAGACCTCTCCTCCACCTGCCCTCGCTTCTTCTCAGCTTGCACCCCAATCCCCGATTTCTACTATCTCTACCCCTTCGTAAAAGCAACCAATTGTTTCTATGAGAAAAGTACGCAAATCTTTACGTGCATTATGAATCCATTTAACAGAATTATATTGAATGATTAAGTACACGTGCTCAAAAACTCACTCACAGAATGACATACCTCCATCGGTTGATATAAGTTGATATAACTTTCCCTTTGGCCACCCTTTGCAAGCTTCTGTTTTCTTTAGGGGAGCAATTCGGGGATTATTTTCATGACTTGCGAGTAGCTGGAGTGAGTCTGGGTGGGGTGGGGTCAGCTGGAAACCATGGAAGGGGAGGACGAGGACACAAATATCTGTGGGGTCCAATAAAAACAATTTTAGATCATCGAGCCACTGCCTCATTTTTTTTTTTTTTTTAAAAGATGACCGGTAAGGGGATCTCAACCCTTGACTTGGTGTTGTCAGCACCATGCTCAGCCAGTGAGCGAACCGGCCATCCCTATATGGGATCCAAACCCATGGCCTTGGTGTTATCAGCACCGCACTCTCCCAAGTGAGCCACGGCCGGCTCCCGAGCCACTGCCTCATTTTTTCAGTAGTAACGAGATCACTGCGGACGGGTCAGGGGTGTCCATCAGTCACGTCTCGGCCACGCCTCTCCGGTTTACGAGCCCGACTCCCGACATCAGCTCCTTCCCAGCATTGCAGGTGCCGTACCCTCTCGTTTGTTTGTACTCATTAACTCGTTCATCTAACATTTGTTGACTGTTTGTGTGAGAAACCGATCAAAGAGATTCTAACTGCATATAATAGAGACCCCCAAATAACACTGGCTTAAATAAGAGAGTTTATTTCTGCCTGTTGTGAACAAACCCAGGACCCAGGCTTTGCAGGACCCAGAGTTACCAGGACCCAGGCTCCTTCGGTCTTGCTATCTGTCACCCGAAGCCATCACCTTGTGGTCCAAAATAGCTGCTCACCTCCAGCCCTCACGTCTACATTCCAGGCATCAGGAAGAAGGAAGGGAAAAGGGTGCAGAAGGGGGCTTACGTGTGTGACCCCATCCACCTGGAAAGTGCTGGGCCCTTTTCACCTGGCCAATCCCACTCACCTGTCAGGTCTGGCTCCCCGAACCCATGCGCTTCCTTCTCATGATAACGAGGTGGTTATTTATATAATTGTCATTGTGTATTTTGGTCTCACTAGATCGTCATCTTCAGGAGGGTGGCCAGGGGGGATGGGGGAAGGAGCTCCCACATGGGGCCCTGGCCCAGGTGTCCTCCGGACCTTTGCTCTTCTGGTCATCAGATTCGGGCTGGTTTCTCCTGACGGTGGTGAACAGGGATTCTAGGGGAGGCAGGCCAGCTCACAAGTAAAACGATGCTCTCTGCTTGGTTTCCATTACTCTAATGGTGACCCATTTTGTCTGCCACACACCAGACTGTCTTCAAGATAAGTTGACCACGACTCCCATTGGGGTCGTTGCTGAGCAAGGAGCCTGTGGTAACCATGGCGGTGAGTTCAGCACAGCTTGTGCCAGGAAGCAGGTGCCTGTCACCCCAGATGTGCTGTCCTCGTTTGTCCGGGGAAGTGCCGAGCACAGGAGATCACAGCACGACCCCAGGCTCCTGCCTCGCTCGCTCTGTAGCTTGGCTGTGCTCACAGTCCGTCCCGGCCAGGGGTGCCAGCTGCCCTCCAGGATTTGTACAGAATCCCCCTCATCCAGACTAACAGAGAAGCAGCCACAGCAGGTGACATCAAAGCAGGCACGGGCACATCTGTTTTGAGACGCGTGTCTAATTACTCAGTGCCGCTTCCTAAAACGAATTCCTAATGCACGTGGAGACCGCTCTCAGCTGCTTACCGCCTTCTCAGGAGACACGTGAAAAGGTGGCCAAAGGAAGGTTCTGGCTCTCTTTTCTAACGTTCTTGTTCTCCTGTCAGTCACGGTGCCAGCGCCTCCTGGGGTCGACTCTGGCTGCACCAGGGCCCAGGGGCAGCTTAGGGCGCTGCTTTGCAGGAAGGCCTGGGAGCTGTTGCTGTGATGAACAATTTTCAGCCCCACCGAAGTCCCTCACTTGCCAGAGGTGAGAACTGTGTCGAGTTTGCCTGTTGGGGCCTCCTTCCTGCCGCCTGGAGACCTGAACTCCGGCTGGATGGCTGGGACGTTCGGACCCAGCCTGTGTGTGACCGAATTTTCCTTAGGGCCTGGGAGGACACGCGAGGGAATCAGATGTTGCAGAGAGGCGCGTCTCTCTACCCCTGTTGGTTTTCAACATTTGCAAGAAAGGAGATGACTTCAAGGCAAAATATCTTTTTAATAAGGCAGCTCTTATCAGATCAGCTGCCCTGAAGTTTCTTTTGAAGCAAAAAAAGGAAACAGAGAGAACACATCGACTCAAGGAAAGTAGTGGAAAGTTTCTCAGGACACGCCTCATTCTCCAGCCCACGACTGAGCAAGGGCTCTGGGTCTCTTCTTTAATTCATCCCGGGGATTTAGGTTTAGAATTTCTGCTCCTTCAAACAGACTAAGAGCCTCCTTGACAAAGCAAATGGAGAAAATACTCCAGCCCTGGTAAGACTGGCAAGAGGGACCCAACGCAGAAGGCAGGAGAAGGGTGACACCGGCCAGGACGTACTGTGCACTGGGAGGGGTGGGCTCCAGAAGAAAAGTGACAGCTCTGGAATGACCACAGGACTGTCCCGTGAAACCACCAGTTGTCAAAGGTCGTGGCATTTCTCAGGTAGCCAGGGCCACCGGTGGCCCCATCCCCTGCCCACTCCCCGATGCCATCTACGTACAAGACAGGGGGCCTGAGAGGGTGTCACCGTCAATTCCCTGCCGGGTCACAGAAAGCTGCCTTCTGCCTTCGCACATGTCAGCTGTCCCTCTGGCCCCCGCTGGCCAGGGCTGCCACGGTGATGGCCCCTCGCTCTGCCGTCCCCCCGTGGCGGGTGTGCACTTCAGGGGTTGCCACGAGCTTCAGAAATGAGTCTGTGAGTCCCGGTCAGCCCCCCTGCCCCTTCCGCTCCTCCCACCCCAGGCTGCCAGAAATAGGAGTGACCAGAAGTCAGCCATGCCCTTGAGAACACCCCCACCCCTCAGGGCCATGGCTAGAGCCGCCCTACCCAGCTGGCCGGCCTTGTCCAGTGTCCTCAGTGCCCCACTGTCCCTCCTCATCCACGTAGAGGCAAATGGCTCTCTCCTGGGAGTGCTCGAGCTGTCTGTACAAAGGTTCCTGAGACCGAAGTGTAGACGACGCGTGGATGGCTCCATCACTACCACCTGTCCTGCGTCCTGTCGACCCCAGGGTCCCAGAGGACTTCGACCAACCCCATACTCAGCTCAGTGGGTGGGGGAGGGTGACCCTTCTGCCCCTGCTGGGGACTTCGGTGGTGTGCAGCCAGGTAGGAGGGAGGCTCGCCGCGGTCCTTCCGGCCACTCCGGGCCTCGGGCCACTGGTAAGTGCTGGACGGGGATAGACGCCCCCGCAAAGCCCTGTCCCCTCGGGGCGAGGAGGGGCAGCGGCGTCCGAGCCCCGGAGTGGAGGGGAGGCTCATCCCGCGGTGGGGACACTCCTGCGGCGTCCCCAAAGGCTGGGCCCAGCGCGAGGGGCTCCCTAGGCGTCCCTCGGGTCCCTCCCGCGCCGGCTGCTCCCGCTGCAGCCGGGGCCACGTGCAGCGGGGACGGCGGCTCCCGGGGCAGGGCAGGAGCGCGCAGGGCGCGTGTCACTCGTCTGCGGCGGACGACGGTGTCATGCTCTTAGCGTCATTTGAAAGCAAGCGAGGGGCCCTGAGTCGGTGGTCTCCGGCTCTAGCGGGAGGCACTCGGTAGAGCAAACAGCCCCGTTGCATGTCAAGTGTAGCTCGTTTAGGGGGAAAATCTGAAACTTCTTGAGGCTTCCAAAGGCCCTGCGTCATTCTAATGCCCACGTCATGCCTGCAAAGCCTGGGGCACCGCATTTAATGTGGGCTCCGGGCACCCCCTTCCTTCCGTTTCAGGCGAAGGAGAAGAGAGGCTGGACCCTGAACAGCGCCGGCTACCTCCTCGGCCCGTGTAAGTGGCCCCAGTGCAGGCCTCCGAGGCTGGCTGCGGCCGTCGCCCTCATCCTGCCCTTTCCGAAATATGTGGTACATTCACATTCCAGGTTTGGGCAGATACGGGGAAGTGGCCAGCGGGCGCACACTTCCATGACTCTGAGGCGGGGCGGGTTGCCATGGAGGTTAACCAGCTTTCAATTTAAATATCTGTCCTGTCGCTAGGTGGCCCCCTCCCATTCCCTGAAAGGCAGCCCCAGACCCCCAGTCATCCTCCCCTCCCCCTGCTCCTCCTTTCACTCACAGCAGATGAGCTCATTCCTGGGGGGCTCCTGACCCCATCTGTGCCCCCAGCCTTGGGATGCCTGCTCCCTCCTGAACCTCCTGTCCTCACTTGGAGCTGGGCAGGCCCTCCGAGGGCCTCCTGCCAGGCCTCCCCTAAACTCCATTTCTGAGGCTGCCTCTGCCCCTCTGAAATCTCTCCTGGGGACACCAGGGACCTCTGCATTGCCAGTCTTGACTGCTCTGCACATTTGACCCAAGCACCCAACCCTTCCAGAAGCTTCTCCTGCTCCTGGCCATCCCACCCTGCACCTTGATGGGATCCATACCCTGGGCTTTGCTCAAGTTTTCCCGGGCTTTCCTGTGTTGCAGTCCTTGAAGGTAGAAGCTCCTTGGAGCCCTGCTCTGGGTCCTCTCTCCGGGCCCCCAGCCTCCTTAGACCCTTTTATCCATGCTGTGGGTCCAAAGCACCAGGACCTCAAGTCCTACCTCCACCCCACATTTCTCTGAACTCCACACGGGAACTGCCAAGTGACCTGAAGGTGGCCCACACACGCTCACCTCAAAACTAAATTTAGATCGGTCTCTTCCAACTCAAACCTGTCCTCTCTCCCTATCCGCCTTGTCCCATTGTCAGCGGGATCCCTGCGGCCCAGCTCAGGGCCTTGCACTAACGTGAGCCCACGCCCTAAATGGGGCACTGCAGGCTGCATAGGTGGGTGCCTGCGCTTGCCCACACTGCCCCCAGGCTGCTTCCTGCACAGTCTGGGTCTGACGCCTTCAGACTGGATTATTCTAAAGGAGGGAACGAGGGGAGACCTTAGCTCCTTCCTCTAATTCAGTTATTCCAACCCATTACCTATTAGTGGCTTAAATTAGCAGGCGTGTCAGATTAGAGACAGCCGTCCACCTTAAAAAATCTTCCCCATTTACTGCCTTCTGCCACCACGAGAGGAGGCCCGCAGAGCACACTCCCTTGCACGGTGTAAGTCCAGATGTCCTCACGCGGCACGCGTGGCCACCAGATCACTCGGAGGATCCCCGAGAGTCACGTTTTGAGAAGCACAGGCCTAGCAGTGACGCAGATTGCACGGGGCCACGTGCCGGGTTGACTGGGCAGTCTATGGGGAAGTCAAAGGCAATGGCAGGTCCCTCAGGGGCTCCCGACTGCCGCGGAGTGGCTCGACCTGCCAGTTGAGCAGGCTGGTTCAAAGGTGCGCATGTTCCTCAACCCTTGGCAACCTGGGTTCTGTCCTCAGAGGGCACCAGAAGAAAGGAGGAACTCCACAAAAATACTCCTTTCTTCTTGATCTTCTTGATAAATGTATTTTCAATATTTCAAAGATTTTGAATCCTGAATTAGAAAACAAACTTGTTTTCACTGTCGCATTTATATCTCTGTCAAGTTGGATCACCAGAAGCTGCATGCGTAGACTAGCTGTTCCTCAGAGTACTTTACAGCTTTACAGTGTGCCCTTGACTTCTGCTGTCGGCTCAGAACACGGCAACAGAAAGACCGTGTTTGCAACAGCTGCTGCCGGACACGGTTCGCGTGACTGTGCTCAGCGGCGCGTCCCTAACATTGGGTTACTTATCCTTTCTCTGTAATTTAGTGCCAAGAACTCCGTCTCTGGAAAAATGGATTAATTTGCCTTTGTCTAGCCTTGTAGATGACACAGTCCCCCGGGCTAAGTAGCCAGAAACCTGCGCATGCTTGCCCTCGACCTCTTCCCCTCTTCTGCTTGATCTCCCCAATAGCCCCCAATCCAGCCCCTCTCCATCCCACGCCTCTTGGTTTAGAGCCCTCCTGTGTTTCTTCCTAGACTCCTGCAGTCACTGTTCCCCACTCTCACAGCACCCAGCACGCGCACACACACACACGCGCGCACATGCACACGTGCACACTCCCTCCTTCCCTTCCCTGCCTCCCTTCTCTCCACTCTCTTGTCTCTCTCGCTCACCCCTCCTGGCTCCAATCCATCTCCCATGCAGCTGCCGGAGTGGTCTTTGAAAATCAAAATCTAACGATGTCACAATTTGAAATTCTTCAGTGGCCCCCTTGTTTTCAGGGACACTGTCATCTGCCTGGGAAGCACCCGGGTGGGAGGCCAGCCCCTCTGGGACGCGGTGCTTCCCTGGCTGCACCAGGCATTCCCAGGCCTGTCTTGTCGGCTGGAGTGACCTGTCTCCCTTTCTTACTCTCTTTCTTACCTGGGCCATAGTCCCAGCACCTGTGTGAGAACTGTGCACATTGTCACGCGTCCTCACTGTCCTGGGATAATTGTCTTCCCTCTGCTGTGGCTTCAGCTTTATTTTTACAGTCCTGTGTGTGTGTTTTAGTTATAAGCAGCCATATGTCCTTTGGGAGTGGGGGGTGTAAGTTCCATTACGTTGTAACGCCCAGATGCTTTCCTCTTGGACCTGCATGCAGATGCCATTGACAACCACAGATCGTTTCACGACAAGCATGGCCTCACTGGCAAGCGGGAACTCCAGCCTGAGGAAGAATCGAAGCCAGGTGAGAGGATTTGAATCCCCGGGCTCCAAGTCCCTTCACTCGCCACTATCCCCCAGGTGCACACAGGGGCAGTAGTGGGTGTCAGGGCACCTGCCTACCTACAGCTGCAGCCCAAGCTCGGCCTGGCCATGACTTAACAAGACAATGCAGCTTCACTGCACCTGCCAGCAGCCAGAAACAGAACGAGCAAAATCTGAGTAAGGTCACAGGGCAGCACAGAGACACATGGCGCCCTTCCAGACGAGAAAGCTGACCAGGCACAGCGGCCCCCAGAAGACAGATCCCTCGCACTGCATTGAGCAAGGCCCTCCAGAGGCACAGTGATGCCCTCAGGCTGTTGGGGTCAGTTCTCTGACCTCGCAGTGCCAGGCTCCTCCATAGAATGGCCGATGTCATGAGACGCACAAGTACCCGTTGAGGCAAGTTGTCAGCATCGATCTTTTATGTTTTCTAGGAAGCTTCGACAGGTCAATGCCTGAGAGCAATGTCATGCGCACAATCATCGAGTTTCTGACATTCTTGCATCTCAAAGGTATGTGAAGTATTACCAATTTAAAATTCCATCTCTTAGGACACTGGACACATAAAAGGTCTATCAAGAAAGGATTCCGTAGAATTCCACTGGGACCAACATTGCTACCAGGAAGAGAGTAGTCCTTAGGGTACAATTCACTCTACTGGACCCAAATTTATCGACGTGGTGGCAACTGCTATACCTTTTAGGGCCCTGGTATACTACAAGCCAGGTTCTTTGTAAGCCATGTTAAACCACAGTTTGAAAGCACAGTAAGTGAATAGGAGCCCATATTCAGAGAGCGATTTTTCTTTTTTTTTCGGTGGCTGGCCAGTGTGGGGATCTGAACCCTTGACCTTGGTGTTATCAGCACCTCACTCTAACCAAGTGAGCTAACTGGCCAGCCCAGATTGGGATTTTTCTTTATGCATCCACCCTGCCATGCAGGCTGCCTTTAAATCTAGCTGGAAAGGCTCTCCATCCTGGCATCTAGTGTCTTCTGCAGATACTGTAGACTAGGAGGTCTCCCCATGGCATCTCCGTGCATGAGCTTGTCATTCATTCAGTGATGAGAGTCTGGCCTTTGATGAGATTGTCACACAGGTCAAAACTGCTGCAGTAGGAGGAGCCAGGAAAGAGGCACCAGCGCTCTGAGAGTTAACAACTGGGAGGCCACGACTTTTCCTGCAAGGGGCAGCTCAGCTTCCTAGGGTTTTTAAATTATTTTATTATTTTTTTATTTTTTATATTGTGACATGGCCAATTTTTCATTAGGAGATACCAATTTTCATTACTCAAACAGGAATTACACTTTTTTTGTGTGTGTCTTTTTTTGTGTGACTGGTAAGGGGATCGCAACCCTTGGTGTGGTGTTGCCCACACTGCGCTCAGCCAGTGAGGGCACCGGCCATTCCTATATAGGATCCAAACCCGCGGCAGGAGTGTCGCTGCACTCCCAGCGCCGCACTCTCCCGAGTGTGCCACGGGCTCGGCCCAGGAATTACACTTTTTTAAAACATGAATTTAAAAAGTCTTGACAGTGTCGGACGCATACTCAGTACGGGAGTTAAATCAGTAAAAGGTGAGGGCTGGCCGGTTACTCAGTTGGTTAGAGCAAAGCCTTGTCACACTAAGGTCAAGGGATCGGTTCCCTGTACCTATCAGCCACCAAAACAAAATCACTGAAAGGTGAGAGACACAGAACGCGGTGGAAGGAGCATGTTCACGGTCCGATGGCATGTGTGGTGACAGTGACTCTCGCTTGCATGCCCCTTCATTCAGTGCCTGCTGCTAATGTGTGGTCTCCCTTCACAGAGGCGGGGGCCCTGGGTCGCCTGCCAGGTCTCCCCTCGGCAGCTGCAGTGTCAGGGGAAGACCTGGAACAGTCCTGAGAGGAGGCGCTCCCAGGCATGTTCGTCTGCGCTTGTAATTTAAAGTCAGATTTGAAGATGACGAATAATCTTAGGCCAGTTTATGCAGAGTAAACCCTTCCTGTTCTCTTCTTTGATGCTGTGTTGTTGTAATTTAAGACTTTTGGGTAATTATTTTATTGAGGGGCAAAATAAAAACTAGCATGCACTTGGAGCTGTCTCGTCCTTCCACCCTCTGTGTCATCACCCGCCACCAGAGTGTTTTAGCTAAGGCCTGCTAATAGTCATGGGTACTGGATATACATTCTAACCCCCAATTCTACCACCAATAGTGTCTGAGACACCTCCTCTTATCACACGTCCAGGGAACATAAAGTCACATAATTATGAGGGTAAATCTGTTACTGAGACAGACAAAGGCCCGGCCGGCCTGGAGCTGAGGTTTTAGGGAGATGGGAATGGAAGAGGCTGCAGCAGCCGTAAACTCGGTGGATGAGGGACTTCTCTGGTTCTTGTGAAGGTGCTGAGAGGAAAGAAGTCGCCAGCAGGGGGCGGGCCTGGGGTGAGGTGGGGACAGATGGGGGCCAGGGCGGTAAGGTGAGTACAACCTGAAGGACTTTACAGACCAGGACGCTGGATGAGGGACTTCTCTGGTTCTTGTGAAGGTGCTGAGAGGAAAGAAGTCGCCAGCAGGGGTCGGGCCTGGGGTGAGGTGGGGACAGATGGGGGCCAGGGCGGTAAGGTGAGTACAACCTGAAGGACTTTACAGACCAGGACGTGCGTGCTTAAGAGAATGCTGAGTGCAGGCAAGCACGTGGGAACGGCTCTCCTAAAATGACAGTCGGGGTCTTTAGAACAGCAATCAAAACATCATACCAGAAGATCCAAAAGAAATCAAGTGAGAGGAAGCGCCAGGCACTTTCTGTTGAACTGAAGACGACAGGCAGGGCTTCTTGTATTTGCCAGGGCAGACTGTGAGCAGCACGTGGGAGGGGTCTCTGCAGAGCTTCTCCCCACTGGCAGTGGGACGTAGCCCCCAGCACTGGCCGTCACCCTTGGCTGCACATTAACATCCTCTGGGGTGGGTTGGGGGTCTACAGAGCCTGAGGCCCAGGTGGCCCACTGACCACTGCATTCAGAATGTGGGGGCTGCCAGGCATGGGAGTCAGTCGCTGCCTACGACCAGCTTCGAGGGACATGTAGCCCTTGTTTCCCTCTCCTGCTTGGCCATACCTGCTGGTGCCAAGCACATCTGCCCTCCTTCCATCTGGCCATTCCCGGGCTCTCCCCCTCCTCCACGCTCCATGCTTGAGTAACTTGTCCACTCCTGTAGCCTCAAGTCTTCTGCCCTTCAGACTCAGGTGTCCACTCCCAGCTCGGGGTGCAGTGACAGGACCCACACGGTGGTCTAAAGACCCGGGCCCACCCTTCACTCTCTGTTCCCCCCCAAGAGCACCTAAGTTGGGAGGCCTGGGTGGGCCAGACCTGTGTTCCTAACAAGTTCTCCAGGGACTCCAGCCCTCAGCCCGTCCTGCCTGGTCTCCCTCCAGCCTTGCCCCCTCCCATCCAGCGGTGGTGGACACCCCATCCCTGCCCCCCAGGCTCCTGCACTCAGTCCTCCAGACCACCACCAGCTGCAGCTGTGGGCCCAGCCGTGCTCACCTGAGGCACGTTTCCCTCCCAGTGCCTGGGAGACTCCTGCACATCCATCCCACAGGCTTCCACTCCAGGGTCACCTTGTCCAGGATGCCTTTCCTGCCCCTGCCCCCCGGGTGTGTGCAGCCACTCTGATCAGAATGCTCGTCTCTCTAATTCTGTCTGCAGACTCGTGTTTCCTCACTGCGCTGTGACTCCCGGCGTGAGCACAAGGGGAGGTGTTAGACTGTCTGAGCTCTGGGTCCCAGAGTGGCCCCTGGCACGCGGGAGTTTTGTGAGTGGCTTTTGTGAACTGCCAAAGCCACCCACCGCTGTCTCGGGGCTCCCCCCACTCAGCCATCTACCTCCTTCTCCAAACCTTCTTCCTGTTAGGAATGAATGGAGTGAGGGAGGCAGTGGCAGCAGGAGGAGAGGCTTCGAAGGGACAGGAGGTGCTTGTGGCGCCATTTGCCGACCCACAAAGCAATGGATGAGGTGACAGCCCTCACAGGAGCCTTCGTCACCTCCCAGAGAGAGCGAGGTCAGAGCTGTCTCGGCCACACTGCACAAATACGTTGCTCACAGCAGCAGTATGTTCAAGGAAAAAGTGTCGCCAGCCACCAAAGGAAGTGAGAAATTATGGCCGACCTGAGAGCCACCGAGACGTGTAGTTGAGAGGTGGGAAAGTGTCCGGGCTGCTCCCCTGGAGGGGGTGGCCGTCTCTGTCACAAAAGCTGATCAGGACCAGAGCCGTCTACTTCCCACTCACTCCATCTCCAACCAAGGGCAGAAGCCAGGGTGTGCTGCCGGCGGCACTTGGCCTGGCTGCGGCGGGTGAGCGAACGGACCGGTCTGAGGAAGAGTTTCAGGAGGTCGTTGGAGGAAGGAGAATAGTGCTGTTTAGGAGGAGGGAAGGAGGATGCTGGGAGGCTAAGGAAACCTGAACACAGTCTCAGGAAGATGTAAACGATCGTAGCTGATCATTTTCCAACACGTAGTCCCTGAAACTTTTGCTTTTATATTACAAGGCAAAAAAGGGATTCTAGCAGGACATTTTGAAGTCTGAATTTTACCCTATTTTATCCGTGATAAAAAGTAAGAAGGATCTAGAAACCAGAAAGCTCAACAATCTCCAATCCAACTTAAAAAAAAGATTTTTAAAAATGATCACTGATTTCTGCTTCCAGGAAGAGGGAGCAGATGCAGACAAGACTTCTTGAGGCCATAACAGGGTGGTCCAAACCCCCCACCAGGGCAAAGTCCTAGTGTGCCAAGTAGGGAGCCAGGACTTCATCCTCACGTGGGCAGTAATAAGACGTCCACCACAGTGTCAGCAAGGACCAGCTGGGAGCCTGGACTTCCATGCCCCCCACAGTAACAGGCATGCTTCCCTCTCCCCACTGGGGTGATGTCGGAGGAAGACTGGTGGGGAGTCAACACTTTTACCACCACCCAGTGGTGACAAGGCCACCCCTTCCCCTGTGGTGTCAGTGGAGGCCATGGGAAGGGGGATAGTAATGGGGTACTCCTACCCCTCCTAGCAAGAGAGGTATTAGTAGAGGCCTAGTGGGGAGCCAGAACTCCCACCCCTGTCCAGCAGTAATGAGCAGCACCCCTAGGTGTCAATGAATGCTGAGTGGAGAACCTGGACTTCTATCCCCACCTGGCAGTAATGAGGTGGCACCCCCAACCTTTCCCCTGCCAGAGCAGTGTAATCCTCCTACTTACTGGCGAGATACTGAACGATTCCGCTAAGATCAGGAACAAGGCAAGGGTGTCCGCTCCCACTATGATATTCAATATAATGCTACAAGTTCTAGGAGTGCCATAAAGCAAGAAAAAAAAAGAAAAGTCACATAGATAATAAAAGGAAGGGAAAAAAGTCTCTACGGATGACAACGTTATCTAAGTAAAAAATCCCAAGGAATCTAAAAAAACTTTTTCTAAACTCCTGAACTAATAAATGAGTTCAGCAAGGTTATAGGATACAAGAAAAATCATACAAAATTCAATTGTATTTCTATGTAGTAGTAATGAACACATGGACACCAAAGGGAAAAATACCATGTACAGTGGCTAAAAAACAAAACACAGTCATCCTTCAGTATCCATGAGGGTTAGTTGCAGGCAAACTGCAAGGATGCTCAAGTCCCTTATATAAAAAGTTGTAGAATTTGCATAGAAAATACACACAATCCTCTGTATACTTTATTTATTTATTTATTTTTATTATTATTATTATTTTATTTTTTTAAAAGATGACCGGTAAGGGGATCTCAACCCTTGGCTTGGTGTTGTCAGCACCACGCTCAGCCAGTGAGCTAACCGGCCATCCCTATACAGGATCCGAACCCGTGGCCTTGGCGTTATCAGGACCAAGCTCTACCGAAAGTGAGCAAACCGGCCATCCCTATACAGGATCCGAACCCGTGGCCTTGGCGTTATCAGCACCACGCTCTACCGAGTGAGCCACGGGCCGGCCTCTCTGTATACTTTAAATCACCTCTACATTGCTTATAATTCCTAATACAATGTAAATGCTATGTAAATAGTTGTTATACTGCATTGTTTAGGAAATAATGGCAAAAAAAAGTCTGTACATTGTTCAGTACAGATGCAATCATCTATTTTTCCCCCCAAAATTTTTGATCTGCAATTGGTTGGATATCAGATGCAAAAATCCATGGATGTGGAAGGCTGACTGTACTTAAGTATAACTATAACAAAACACGTTATCATCATATACTGAAAAATACACAACGCTGATGAGAGAAACCAAAGATCTAACTAAAGTGGAGACATGTCATGTTCATTGACTGAAAGACTCAACACAGTAAAGACGTCAATTCTCTCCAAATTGATGTACAGGTTTAACACAATTCCTATCAAATCCCACCAAGATTTTGTGAAGAAATAGATAAGTTTACTCTAAAATTTATATGGAAAGGCAAAAGAACTAGAATAAAGTGATTTCAAAAAAGAGAAAGAAAGTAGAAAGAGTTTACCTGATTCCAAAACTCATACGGCTGCAGTAAGCAAGACTGTGGTTCTGGTGACGAGACAGACATAGATCAATAGAATACAGTAGAGAACCCAGAAAGAGACCCACGCAAATATGCCTAATTGACTTTTTGACAGTGGTGCAAAGGAAATCAATAAAGAAAGGATAGGGTTTTTAATAAATGTTGCTGAAGCAACTGGGCATCTATGCGCAAAAAATAAAATAAAAATAAAAAAAGATTTTTGACCTAAGTCTCACACTTTACTTTAAAAATTAACTCAAAATAGATCACAGGCTTCAATATAAAATTTAAAACTATAAACTTTTAGAAAATGACATAAGAGAAAATCTTCAGGTTCACAAAAGCATGACCCATAAAAGGAAAAATTGATAAATTAGACCTCATAAAAATTAAAGACTTTTGCTCTACAAAAGAGTCTGTTAAGAAGATGAAAAGACAAGCTACAGACTGGGAGAAAGTATTAGCAAGCCAGAAATCCCCTAAAGGGATAAGCATCTAACTCATATAAAGAGCTCTCAAAACTCAACATTAAAGAAAAAAAATGAAAACCAAAAAGTCCAATTAAAAATGGGCAAAATACACGAACAGACACTTCAGTGAAGAGGATATACAAATGGAAAATAAGCACATGAAAATATGCTCAACACCATTAGTCATTAGGGGAATGAAAATTAAAACCACAATTAGATATTACTAAACACCTATCGGAATGGCTACAATAAAAAACTGTGAGAACCCCCAATACTAGCAAAGACGTGGAGAAGGTATGACTCGTGTACTGCTGGTAGGACTGCGAAACGGTACAGCACTCCGGAAAACAGTTCGGTAGTTTTTTTTAAAACTAAATATGCAAATACCACACAACCCAGCAATTGAACCCCTGGGCATTCATCACAGAAAAACAAAAACTTATCTTTACACAAAACCCCTACACAAATGTTCCTAGTAACTTTATTCATTGCTGCGGGTCAAACGTGTCCCCTAAAAGTTTATGGACTGGAAACGTAATCTCCACTGCAACAGGGTTAGCGGGTGGGAAATCCAGTGATGGCTCCCTGCTTACTGAGGTGCCCAGGTTTTGTCCCTGGTGTGTGCGTACTTGAGTTTTCTAAACACTCTCAAGTGGCCAATACTATCCAATAAACACAGAAACATGAAAGAACATTATTCCAATGTATTTCAGGGGTTTCAGTTACTAAGGTAATCATGACAATTGAAGACATTGGAAATTTTTATTCATTTTTTCTTTTACAATAGAACCAAAAAAGTCAACTTACTAACTAATCTTACCTGCTGGTTTCTGCAAGCTAGTTATTTAAAGCATATTTTACAAACAATGATAATACTACAACAATAATTATGGAGAAGTTAATTGGTTAAGAAACCTTTTCCACGGTTCAAAGAGAAACACACAAGAAACTATAGTTTTAAGTCCAGAAACTCCAGACACAACAGATGCAAGCCTGGCTGAGAATTCCTGAAACTCTGGAGAAATGTCTACACTATGGAGATTCTTCGGAGTATTCAGTAGTTCTCTAGAGATTTTAAGGTGGACTGTAACAGCCCACGTGGAGAATTCATCTAAATCATTTAAAAAACAAACAAAAAACCATTGGGGTTTGTAGGCAGGGTGGCCTCTAGAGCAAGACTTGCGAGGGGATGAAACTGGCAGGAAAGAACTGTCCCAGGGCCTGCTTCCACCTGTTGCTCGCGCCAGTGCTGGGGGCCCTCCAGGACTGCAGAGTCCCAGACAAACAGCGCTTGTGCCACACACTTCTGCAGAAAAGGGAATTCTGAGGCCACCTCCTTTGGAGAGCCTGCACGAACTCACGGGTGCCCTGGGGCAGAGGAAAAGCTCAGTCTTAACCATCTAGTTGGTGCTGCAGATCTGGCCTCGGGTTCCTGGAAACAACCTTTCTAAACTAGAACTTTCCTGTAGAATACTGAGACAAAATCAGCTTGCACTTATATCTTACTGTACTGCACTCTACTCCATTTTCAACCCCTTGGATTTAAACTCAATGTGGAGAATCTGCGACAGGCATCTTCCGAATTCCTCCAGGATCATCTGCTCGGCCAGGCCCTTAGAGCAGCTCTCCCTCTCGGCCTCTTCACCTTGGGCCAGCAGGCAGGCACACGTGGCCTCCACCACCTCCCAGGAGATGCATGAGGTAGGTCGCCTGCAGGAGAGACCCCAGGTGAAGGCCCGCAGCTCACCGTCTGCGCACCTTTGTGTCTAACACACTGCTCGTCCACGCTCTCTTAAAGAATGTCACCAGGTAGAATCTAATATCGTCTTCCCAATAGTGGAAACATTAACTGCTTTTAGAGGAATAATATAGAGAACAGGTAAATCTGTCAGTTTCTTGACATCTCTCTCACGGCAGATTCTAACTTTTCTCAAAATTAGATCTATTGATAGTGGAAACATTAACTGCTTTTAGAGGAATAATATAGAGAACAGGTAAATCTGTCAGTTTTTTGACATCTCTCTCATGGCAGATTCTAACTTTTCTCAAAATTAGATCTATTGTGGGCCGGCCCGGTGGCGCACTGGATAGTGCGCCGCTTGGGAAGCGCGGCGGCGCTCCCGTC
>NW_007726623.1:105047-125420 GCF_000696425.1 Galeopterus variegatus | reverse complement strand
AAAAAAAAAAAAAAAAAAAAAAAAAAAAAAAAAAAAAAAAAAAATTAGATCTATTGCCACACCCAGCAGACCCTGGACAGCAGTGTCAAAGCCACAGGCTGGGCAGGGCTGATGATATGGGAACACTGGATAAGACAAGGTGCCGTGGCCAGGACATGCAGCCTTGGTCTGAGATGTGTGTGTGATGTCAGGGAAGCTGGCAGTGATACCATGCTGGGGGCTGCCCTCCTCCCAACGGGTGCACTCGGAGCTGCAAAATGCCCATGGTGCTGAGGACTCACCACCCATGTCAGGATGGGCCCTGAGCACCACTTGGAGCCTTGAAAGAGGTTCTGAAGGACAAGTTGTACTGCATCATACAGGACCAGCATCTTCCCCACCCAGCACAAGGGGCAGCTTTGGCTCAACCAGGCAGCTACCCACGTGGTGTTCAAATTGAAAATTAAGGAAAACTTACAAAAGATTAAAAATAATGGGATTATGAAAACAGAGCTAAATGTTGGATTGGTTAATGTCTCTCTGTAAAGCAGCACAATGACTTTTGTTGAAGACCAAAGGACAGGGCTGTCCTTGGGTCAAGAATTGTAACACCAAGACCAGACCCCAAAGTATGGAACCTCCGTCACATTCCACGCAACACACAACATCCCAATGTCAGGTGACATTTTCACACATCATTTCACAGAAGATGCAGCCAGGTTTCTGGTAAATTTTTACGATAAAGACCTCTGCAGGTCACAATGAGCATTCCTGGTATCTCTCCAACCAAATAAGCATGAATCTGGCTTTGCAAAATGATACTTTTTAATTAATGACATCTGGTATTTTATCATGATATGATCCATTACACTGAACTCGGAAATTCTTTTAAATGAATGAATCGAGTCTAATATATAGTAAAATTATTACTCAACCTTTGAGACCTGCTAGGATTATAATACAGCTTCAAAATCATTAAATGGTAAAATATCCAACTAACCTGGGATCCATAATCACTTTAGTGAAGAATACAGTATTTATCAAGAGCATCTCTTTGCTGAGACTTCCCATGATACAGAATGGTTTGGGCATTTGAAGACCATTCCTGCTGGCTGCGTGAGGTCATGACTCTGGATTAACTCAAAGGCAGCACCACAACACTGCTGGCCTATGAATGGTCCTGGCGGGGCCCTTTTGTCTTGTACTAACCAGGAGTAACTCAGACAGTGAGGACAGAAAGGCCAAGCTAAGAGGACAAAGAGGACACAGCAGGTGTCCGTGGCAGGGTCCCCCGAGGAAACCCAGTGGGTGGTCTAGGATTAGTTCAAGTAAGGGAAGATTGCTTCCCTCTTCCCCATCCCTCCCACCCACCCCTGTAGACGCATACCTTTCTTTCCAGTGTGTAATTAACTCTCCTCTCAAATTAACCTCTATTCCCCTATTAGGAGGGGTAGTTCAGAGTACTTACCTATCTCTTCTGAATCTTGATAGTCCTGAAAATTTAGTTGGTGACAATCGATGGCTGCCTTCAAAATCTCCAATTTCCATATAGTTTGGCATGCTCATTAGTGTTTTTCGTTCTGGGCTTTCTTCATAATTTTTGCAACCAATGCATTTGCAAATAGAAGAACACATAATTTTGGCCTGGTAATATAAAATGCTCCAATAAAATTAGGTTGCCCTAAGAGTCCTCAAGAACTGACAAATTCTATTTGGGCCTTAAATAATTCTCTGATTATATTTGCCCACGTATGCGCGCACGTGCGTGTGTGTGCATGCGCGCGTGTGTGTGATCTGCAATTTTCATACCAAAAAAAATAGCAGAAGATAGGAGTGAGGGGTGGTGACACGAAGAGAGCAAGGTGCGTTCTGTGTCTGGTGCTGTGGGGACACAGGGTGCTGCTGATAGGGGAGGGGAGTGTGGGCTGGGTCCCCGCAAACAGCGAGGGGGCTGCTCTCCCTCCTCCACTGGGGAACTAGCAAACCACGTCGTCTGACTCTTGTTTTGAACAAAGCCTGCTGCAGGTGTTGCACTGGCTGTATCACCGCAGGGAATGGGCCAAGAGGGAGAATCTGAAACCCACCCGAGGGCAGGCCTGCGGGTGGGAGTTCTCAGGGAGACCTTCCTGTGTCCTCCTGGTGGATTTGTTGCTGGTCTTTCCCGGCAGTGCGATGCCGGGGGCCAGGGCGTTTTGGCTGCAGCAAGCCTGCTTGGCTGACTCCTTGCCCATGCAGGCCCTTTGGGGGCCCAGCAGCTGGCACTGCCAACCACTATGGCCTTGAGCTTCCTCTTTGCTTCAGCCCCTGGGGATTTCCCTCTGTTCCCCGGCTCAGAGATGCATCTCAAAGGGTATCTGTTGTGCTTTATCTGCACCTCTGGGTGTTTTGAAGCAGGGGGTTTCTCAGGATCTCTAGTCTATGCTAACGCCAGAGACCAAAGGACAGGGTCCTCTCTTTTCTCGCCTGTGGGAAGTGTGCCGAGTTACTGATCCTGGCAGCAGGTGAGGGCGCTTTGCAGAGCGGAGAGGAGATGCTCTGAGGCCATTGGGAAGTAGTTCCACTGGGGTGACCCCACTTGCTTTTTGAATTCTCTATCTCTGCACTATTTTTGACTATACTTTCAAAATCCTAGTGGGAGGATTGCTAGGTCTGCTTACTCAGATCTTTCAAAGTGTGTCTCCAGAATCCTGGAGACCTTCCTTAAGCCTGACCTTCTGTGACAACCTTATAAAGATAACATTCACAGGCAAATGGGGGCAGCCTTTGAAGGCAAGTCTCAGCAGCGTCCGGCTAGGCCCCGGACTCCCTCCCTTCTCCTTCTTCCTTCCCTTCAACACAAAGAAAACTAGAAATAAACGAGGGAGGCAAAGAGGGACAGGACTAAAGGGGAAAGCGAGTCCCTCTACTGCCATTAAATCTTTGAGAAAAAGAAAAGGGTTTCGTGGTGTCTCTCAATGGGCTTAGGCTGATGGGGCTGCAGGCCATTGAGAAGCTGCCCTGGCCCGCAGCACCCAGGCAAACGGACGCCTGGGGCCGAGCCTCAGAGACCTACTGTCCACCTGCCCCACAGGGTGCGACTTGGTTCTGCTCGGGGAGGAGGAAGCCTGGCCCACCTCCGGAGCCACCACACTGCTGGCCACCGAGGGCAACACCACAGCGGCGGGACACTCAGGGCTGGGTTCAGGGAGTGCGCCATGCTCCAAAAGGAGCCCTCACTTAATTCACTTGATTCACAAAGCTCAGCTGATATTTGAGAAATTAATTCACATTAATATGAATGCCCTTCGAGGAACCCTGGAGAAAAGAAAACTAATTATGTTTCTCTTTCTAAATTACAGTAAAGTTTTATTAATCACAAAGTTACTTGGGCCAAATATTTACCTGGCTTTTTTTTGGTAACTAACCCCAGGAAAGTGATGACTAACCTCAAAGCATTCGCAGTAGTTCTTAAGGCAGCTTGATCTCTTACAGTTACACCCTTTGCTGTGTCGAGGCTTAACGTCTCCCAATTTTCCTTTCCCTATTTTTGGCTGGAAAGCTTCTGGATTTCTATCAAGACATGCCTAAGATAGGAAATGGGAAACTCCATCAAGATGTATTTTATTATTCAAAAATAACGTTCAATGAAAAGCATCTCATCTGAATTTTTTCATTGTTTTAAAAGGAGCCCCAGTGAGTGAGTCTCCTCACATAGTTAAGAAGGTACATCCCTTCTTGTTCTATTTTAATTCATTTTCACTGTAATAAAGGCATACTGTAGCCATAGTTTCTCCAGGTTTTGCTTTTTCTCTGAGTTTCAAAGTCACGTATATATTTACTATAGAAAATTAATAAATGGTAAAGAGGCAAAGAAAATCATTGTTTCCACGTGGGCTTCCCTTCCAGCATTCCTGTGCCCATTTTGCTAAGACAGTTGAGATCGTGGTACTATACTAACAGCTCACACTGACTGAACTTGACTGAACACACCATGTTCCAGGCATCTTTTAATGCAATTTACATCATAAACGTAATTAATATTAATTAATATAATTATTAGAAAATATCATTTATAATATAAATATCATATTATTCTCTCATTTAATCCTCTCAGCAACCTTGGGAAATAAAACTGTCACTGTTATTGCTGTCTTACAGATGAGGAGACAGAGGTGAAACAGCAGGTGACAAGCGGTGGATTCCAGATGTGAAGTCCCCATGCTGTCTTCAGGGCCCAGGGCCACCACCATTGGGTCCCCCTTCCTTACACAGCATGCATGCCTTTCTGTCCTGCTCTGCTTGTTTCCACTTTTTAATCTACCCTCTATCTAGCTATACACACAGATACATACATACCTTTCAACGCGCAGTGATTCCACACTTTGTAAAAACTGAAAGAATATAGAAGTCACAGTGGAGGCCCCTGGCTTCCCCTGCCCTAAGGTTAACAGTCAGGATCTGGGCCATCCAACACCAGCACCATGAGCACACTGCCATCCACAGTCCTATTGGACAGCACTGGTCTGGAGTGGGGCGACCTTATTTCTGCATTTTTACTTATTAGCGAAGCATGACGGGCAGTGAGCACACACGTCTGCAGGTATAGCATGATGAACTTGTGCACATGTGCACACCTGTGTAACCACCACTCGGGTCAAGATGAAGGACAGTCCATCCCCAGAGGCTTCCCCATGACTCCTCCCCATCAGTGCATCCTCAACTTTGACAGCTGTATATATGCCTATTCTGGGACTTCCTGTAAATGGAATCACACAGCATGCACACTTGTGTCTGGCTTTCTTCCTCAGAATATTGTTTGTGAGATTCATTCGCACTGTCGCCCTTAGTTCTTTCTTTTTCATTCATGTGTAGTATGGTTTTACATGACATACCTCAATGGATTTATCCATTCTACCGCTGACGGACATTTGGGTTGTTTCCAGTTTTGGCCTATTATGAATAAAGCTGCTGTGACCATTCTTGTACAAGTCTTTGGATGGACATTTACACTCATTTCTCCTGGCTATATTTTTAGGAATGAAATTTGCTGGATCATAGTATATACAAAGGTTTGGCTTCAGTAGCTATGCCAAATGATTTCCTAAAGTGGTACCAATTTACATTCCTATCAGCAATGCTTGAGAATTCCAACACTTTTTATATAAAAATGTTGGCACTTGTAATTGTAGATAGTACCCTTACCCTTAAATAAAATATAACTGTCCTGAAGAATAGATGCCTCATAATTTTCTTCTGTCCTATGGATCTGGCTATATCAAAATTGTAATTGTAGATAGTACCCTTACCCTTAAATAAAATATAACTGTCCTGAAGAATAGATGCATCATAATTTTCTTCTGTCCTATGGATCTGGCTATATCAAAATTGATAAGATATTTTCAACTGATTTATCCATAACTCAAGACAGGAATTAAATTATTTTAGAAAAAAATAAGTAGACCAACCGTGGCACAGTATAATTTTGTTCTCTTTGCACAGGATAGTTGCAAGTCTAGTTATTTCCCATAAATTGAAGGGCACTAGGAAGTGCGTCCCTGAAGCGGGTTGACAGCCCCACACCTAACTGTCCCTTCCCTTCTCCCTGATTATCCTTTGCACCTAAGAAGGGGATAAAAACTGCATGCTCCTGTATTTATCCCCCAGCTGAGTGTCCTCTGGGGCCACCTGGGTACATTTTGCTCCTTGAGGAAACCCTAGGTACTTCCCTTATCCTGGAAGCTAAGGGGTATAAAAATGTGAAATACACAATGGCTGAGGCTTTCACCCTGTCTTCTTCTGATGGTAGACAGTCTGCACTTTTTTAAACTACACTATTTGAACTCAAGTTTATCTGCTACATAATATGACCCAAAATTTCTAAACCCCAAATCAAGACAAAGTGGACACTTGCATGTTCTTGAATCAGAACCTTCCTAGACTCTGCGGCACCTGTAACGCCTTCCCACACTGGTGGGGGTAGAGATCGTGCTCAGTATACTACTCATGACAGCCCTCCCATGGGCCAGCACCCCCCCTGCAGGAAGAGAGCATATTAAGTGTGTATCCTTCAAATACCTGGGTTTTCCTGATACTGAAATTAGGAATCTCTGGAGATCTTTTTATGAGCATCTCAAGCACTTTTAAATGCTTTTAAAATGCATGTATTTTATGAACATTTATTACCTTAATGGCTCTCAACCGTTCGATCTCATGACGTAGATTGTTGCAACAGTTATTACAGTTGCAGTTGTTGCAGAAGTCCCCGCTGGCAAAGCAGTCGCAGTACCTGTGAAGAGCAGAGCAAAGCAAGTGACAGGTGCCAACAGCCGAGCCAGCAGGTCAGGAGGAGGGACAGGAAGAGCACCACCAACACGCTGCATCAGGACCGCTTGTGTTTAGATGGCTCCAACTCCTTTCCCATGAAAACTACACCAGCTGGGGCAAAGTTCCCCAGTGACTAACACAGAGAAAAACTAGTTAAAACCACTGGCTTTATAATATAGGGTTTTTCAAAGCAAAACAATTTCCTCCAAAATGTTCACTGCTGTCAATTGTCTCCAGCCCCCAAATTCCCTCTGCCACTTCCCAGGAGCACTCTAAGTTGGTGGGTGCAGACAGTAGACAACAAGCCACTTCCCGTCAGCTACCCTGCCCCACCCAGCCAACTGGGGGCAAGTTCCCTTCTTGACCAGGCCTTGACTGTGAGTGAAAAGTAGTGGGACGTGGAGGTGTGACCTGGCCTGGGCTCAGTTCCATGTCCATGCCTGAAGGAAAGGAAGTGAATGGCAGAAGATATAGGTGTATGAGATGGCTGCTATCACACTTTGCTGTGGTGTGGGGTTGCTCATGGATTTGGATTCTAGCCCCTCTGAGAACATGTCCACAGTGCCCTGGGATTCCTGGGGTCCTAAAGGCAGAACGGCAGGGCTGAGGACCTTGTCTGATGCGTTTCCCTCAGAGAACTGTTGGTATTCATGGCCACTGCTTCCCATGCTCTGTATGACACCTGCTCTTGTGCCATACGACAGGGGCATTCATAGGTCTGTGCTTTCCATTTCCTTAGTATGCGCGGGGATGACACCTTCCCTAACATGTAAAAATTCAGCATCAAGGCAAGGACTCCTAATATCCTACCTGCAACCTGCACCCCAGGGAGGCTTTGGGAAGCTCATCAGCCTTTCCACAGCTTCAGCCTGTGACCAGAGGAGACCCATGTTCTCTTCTGAGAGTATGATCACTGAAAAGAGCTTCAAGGCCAGGTTTTGCAAATCGGCTCTGCCACCATGTTACCTGACATAGGTTAGTTATCAGTCAGCGTCTTGAGCTGTAAAAGGGAAACCATGGTGCTTAACCTGCCAGTCTCAGAGTTGCTGAGGGAAGCCTCAAGATCATGACGGTGGCCGTGCTTCCTACAGATGCTGCATGAATGCAGGGAGGGTCTCTGGCCTGGCAACACGTGGACTAGATGTCTACAGAGACCTCCCTGTGACAGAATTCCCAAACACAATTCTTTCATATTTTTAATAATATTTTTAAATGCATGTCAAGCCAACAGGAGAGTAAAGGAGATCATTAGAGGCCAAAAAGACAAGAAATTATGAGCCCAGAGGGGTAAGTTCTGCAGCTGCTAAGTGTTGTCCTGGGGCATCTGCCGGTCTCCAGTGACCCAGAGCTTGGCTTCCAAGGGGCTGCTCATTCCAAAAAGACAAGAAATTATGAGCCCAGAGGGGTAAGTTCTGCAGCTGCTAAGTGTTGTCCTCGGGCATCTGCCGGTCTCCAGTGACCCAGAGCTTGGCTTCCAAGGGGCTGCTCATTCAGGAGATGGGAGACAAAGTCTGGGCTACAAAAGGTGAGAGTTAGACCAGAGGCCCCCATATTAAGCATGGATTCCTGAAAGGCAAGCTCCCCAGTGTGTAAATTAGAAACAAACCTACTCCACGGAAGGCGAGAGTGGAGACACACACGTTGCTCTCTGGGAGTGCAAGGGTAAGTGTGAGGGTCTCCCCTGGGCATTCCTAGCCACCAGGATGGGGAGAAGGGAAGGAGGACAATGACAAAAGATTCAAGTGAGATTAGAAGAGGAGACTTGGTTGAAATTCTATTCCAGAAGTCGTGAGTCCCAGACTCCTTTCCATGCAAGCAGCTGGTGACTGCCCACCACCACGGCAAAAGACTAGAAATTATTCTCTGGGATAAAACAATTGAGAACTGGGATATTATAATGAATAAAAGGAGAAAAAGTAAATGTTGAAAACCTCAGCTTTCTTCTCCTACTCAGCTTCTAGAATTCTATCAGGAGATTTGAAAAGCCTTCTCTGAGAACTCTGAGCAGCCCAAGAGAAAGTATCTAGTGATGTAATGTCTGACATTCAGATTTCTCAGTAAGATGGCTTAGTCATAGCACCCCATGGCAAAGCCGTGGTGAGCCGGCCCCGACCCACGCACCAAAAGCCTCCCAGGCAGCTACCCCTCATTCTCAAATACGAGCAGAGCGACAGCCAAAGCTCAGGCCCCATGGCAAAGCCGTGGTGAGCCGGCCCCGACCCACGCACCAAAAGCCTCCCAGGCAGCTGCCCCTCATTCTCAAATACGAGCAGAGCGACAGCCAAAGCTCAGGAGACATGTTAGGAATTAACAAAAAGTTATGAAAACTGGAACCAAAAATAAATAAATAAATAAATAACAGTAAGAGAAAGAAAAAAGTAAAAAAGTAGGTGACCAGACCAGAAGGCTTAACATTTATGAAATAAGAGTTCCAGAAATACAGAACTTCAAGAATTAAGGGAGAAGGTAATTCAGGAACATTCCCAGAGCTGAAGTTACACGGGTTTCAAAGTAAAAGGGCTTGCCAAGGGCCAGCACGACAGACGAAAGAGACCCTGACAGAGACATGCCACATCAAATGTTGGAGCACTGTGAACACAGAGAAGATCCTATGAGGTTCTAGAAAGAACAAAACAGGTTTCACACAAAGATCAAGAAAAAGAATGCTGTCAAAATTTCAGCAGCAACACAGGAAATGAGAAGAAATACAGCAAGGCCACTGGAAGTCTGAAGGGCAATTACTTCCAGCCTGAAGTTCTACCCCAGTCCGAACCACCATCCAAGACACACTTGGACATGTGAGGTCTGAACAAATGACCCCCACGCACTTTTTCTCGGAAGCTGCTGGAGGATGTGCTCCACCAAAAGGAGGCAGTTAATCACTGGAGGAAGGAACGGGTCCCGGAGCCAGGGAGTCGATCTGAGAAGAAGCAAACGAAGCCCTCGGCATGCTGGCCCAGGGCGAGGCCCAGACGGGACACTGGGCTCCCCGGAGCTGCTCAGCACGGCCCTGACTGCACGCCTCCCGCGCCGCGCACGCGCAGTAGACAGTCCCACAGGCGGGGAGACAACCGGCAACTGGTGCTCTGCGCACGAAAACCTAAGCACCAAGTACCGATCCAAAGGAACAGGCCAAGGAGTGCAGGCGAGGAAGATCGATCAAGGCTCTGCAGGGACTCGAGTTTTCATAGTCATTAAATATAAATACCTGTACTTGATTCTGTCTAGCCAAGTAGAGCTGACGTCTGGTGTGGGACATGGTGTGCTGAGGGCAGGGGGTCAATGCATGAGTGGGGAGAGGAAATAGAGAAAATCCACATCTTCCATGGTACAAAAACTGTAGATGATGCCAAAACTGAAAAGCCAAGCAGCAGCAAGGCCGGCCTGCTATTTAGTTTTATGGAAGCAAATATTGAAAGATTCAATTAAGAGTTGAAAGTTCCTGGAGAGCAGAATATAAGAAACAACTGTCAAGGAACTACTATTTTTTGTCACTAGCATCGTACAATTATTTAGCCCTTTAAACTATATTTTGTGTGCAATTTGTATACAATAATAACTAAACAAAGAGTGAGAAAAAATAAATTCAAAGGTAAAAAATTAGATGCAGACACAGCACAAAAAGACAAAGAGATTAAAAATATGAAAGAGAGGTTAAAAGGAATGGTCAGCAGGTGCAGGGGTCCACAGCTGGTGAGCACTGCAGAAGGAGAGGAGAGAGACCCCAGGCACAGGCTCTTTGGAGTGAGGACACTGTGAGTTGTCCAGAATTGATGAAAGTGGTGGATGCGCAGATTTAGGAAACCTACTGAACCCCAAGAAAGATAAATTAAAAAAAAAAAAAAAGCAAGGACAAAAAGAAAATTAAAAAAAAAGAAAAGATAGATTACCTAGACTGACAGCTGACTCTTGTTAGAAATAATGGAAAACAGTAAAATAATATCTCTAAAGCATGGAGAAAAGCTGATGATCTAGAACTTTACCCGCAGTGAACCTCTGCTTACTCCCCAGGTCCAGGCTAGGCATGTTTCTTTTCTTGCTCCACACACCTTTGCTGAGTGATTTTATTAACTCTCCTCTCTTTGCTTTTAACTATATGTCAAAGATTTTTAAACCCGTTATCACCAAACCTGCTCTCCCTCTCATGCTCCAGACCCTAAAATCCTCATTGTCTTCTCCCCTAAACACCATACAGAGTGGACCGTCCCCACCAGCTGCCATCATTTCTCGTCTCCCATGCAGCCCCTGACCTGCCGCACCCGCAGTTCCTCTCTCTCCCGCAGACCCACAAAGGCAATCGCCCACCTGCTACTGGAAGTCTAAGGCTCTCTTCCCGGGGGTTGCACTCGCAGCAGCTTTGGACACTATTCTGTTCCAGAACTACACCCCCAGCTTCTGATCACATGCCTACCTCCACGTCAATGTGTCCAAACTTCACTCACGATCTCGTCCTGCACCCCTCCCCTGCTCAAGCAGCTCTTTCCTCCTGGTTCCTCTCTCCCTTCACGGTGACCCCTCCACCCGGGAACTTAACCCGCAGTTAGTTCTAGCAATTACCTTGCTCTCTTTCCCCACATCCAAAGGGTTACCGAGCCTACCAATTCTGGCCAGAAATGTCGTTTGTTAATTTTATTTTTGACATAAGCAAATCATTTTTATTGTAGACAATTTTTAAAATACAAATGAGCAAAAAGAAACAAATTATAATATCAATCAGAATCCCACTCCCTAGAGATGATGACTTGGTGAATATATTTCAGACCTTTTCTATAAAACTATATATGCTTAAATAAGTATATGTTGTTTGATTACATATTACATACAAACAGAACTAAGACTGTATTCTACAGTTTTAGTGTGCTTTTATTATTTATCAATAAGTAATCAATATAACAACTTACTTTTATTACTTATCAATATGAATGTTTTCCATGCAAATAGATTTACATATCCTTTTAATGGCTGCATAGGACCCCATCCTATGAGGCATCTTGGTTTATCTAGTGATTTCCCCTTATCCTGACCTTTTAGATTGTTTTGTACATCTGGAAACATAATCAGTACTGCATCAGCGGCGCTGGTCTCCTTTCTGTTCCTAGAGCCCTCTGCTCTCTCTGTTGCCACAGGGCCCTTTGCACCTGCTGCTTCCCCTGCCTGGAACGCTCTTAGCCATCCACTTTCAATATACCTCCAATTGATTAAATCCACCTCATCCGAACATGGTCAACTCGTCCCACCCCCTCAGCCCTTTACTGTTCCTTTATCACGTTTTCCACATTTCCACTCTGACCTTTATTTATGTGACTATTTCATTCACATGGGCCACCCCCATTAGACTGTGAGTGCTGGGAGGGCAGGACCATAAGTGTCTTGCTCATTGCTGTCTCCCCTGTTCCTGAAATCATGGGCAATCAAACAGACTTGGAATGAATTAATAAATGAGTAAAAAAACGCTACAATGCATTTGTTTGGAATGTCTCTGAATCTTTGCATTTTTCTTCATTGTTGCCATCCTGCCTTAGTTCAGGTCTCCCATGTCTCTTGTCTATGCTCTTGTGAGATCTAACTAATCTTTCACCTTCCGCCACTTTGCTGTTAGTACTAATTTTCCAAAACATATGTCAGGCAAAAGGAAACAAAGAAAAAGCAGTAGTCAGAAAACACAAAATAAGGTGGTATCATGTGTTCCTGGTGGGGTGTAAAGTGGTACAGCCACTGTGAGAGACATCATAGTGGTTCCTCAGAGGGTTAAACACAGAGCTGCCATATGATCCAGCAATTCCACTTCTATGTATACACCCCAAAGTATTTAAACCAGGGACTCAAACAGATACTTGTATCCCAGTGTTCATAGCAGGGCTACTCACAACAGTCAAAAGGTGGAGACAACCAAAGTGTCCACCAACAGATGAATGGATAAACAAAATGTGGTCTATACATATAAGGAAATATTATTCAGCCTGGAAAATGAAGTACTGACACATGCTTCAGTGTGGATGAACCTTAAAAACATTATGCTGAGTGAAATATGCCAGACACAAAGAACAAATATTATGATTCCACGTAAGTGAGGTACCTAGAATGGGCAAATTCCAATACAGAAAGCAGAACAGAGGTTACCAGGGCTTGGGGAGAGGGGATAACGGAGAATTATTTAATGGCTACGGAGTTTCTCCTTGGAACGATTAAAAAGTTCTGGAAATGAATAGTGATGGTGGCTGCACAACATTGTGGATATACTTAATGCCACTGAATTGTACACTTAAAAAGAGTTGAAACAGTACATTTTCTGTTATGTGTATTTTGCCACAATTTTAAAAAGTGAAGTGCAGAGTAGAATGTACGGAATGCTGCCAGTTGAGTGAAAAAAACAGATAGAGAACTTAAATAAATTTTAAAACTTCAAAAAAATAAAGTCACAAATAAGACCATGTATATTAATAATCAGACAAAAAATGGGAATGGATTAAAGAAAAGTATTAAAAGACATGGATTATTACATTTACTTTTTTAAAAACCCAGCTATATTTAGCTTACAGGAGAAAAGCCCAAAACAAAACTACCACACAAAAGGCATGCAAATAAAGGGATGTTATAAAACATAACCTGCTAATATTAACAAAAGAAAACATGGTGTGGCAACACTAATATCAGGGGAAAAAAAAGAATTTAAGGCAAAAAGCATTGGAATACAGCGGTATAGTAATTAACAGTGATGGAAGAATTTGCCAAAAAGATATAATAATCATGAGTTTGTATGCCCTTCATACTATGAATTCAAAATATACAAACCAAAATGGAATTATAAGGAAAAAATAGACAAATTCACAATCATGAGTGAGAGATCTTAACACATTTTTATCAAAATCAGATAAATTACACAAAATTTAACAAGTATTTAGCAGATTTGAACAACAAAATTAGGAAACGAGCTATGGATAAATAACTGTACCCAACAAATATAAAATATACATTTTTTTCAAGTTAATATAGAATATTTTCAAAATTGATCAAGCATAAGGTCATAAAGGAAGTCGTCATTAATTTCAAACAACATATATCATATAGACTACACATTATCTGACCACAGTGTATCAAATTTAAAAATGAACAATAAAAATGTAGTTCTGAATATATATATATATACATACATATACATGCATACATACAGATCTGAATAAACTGAAATGTACAACTAAATAACTCATGATATCAAGAGAATATTACATTAAAAATTAAAAAATATTTCACGTGAATGACAATAAAAGTACATCATTTCAACTCTTGCAGGATGCAGTAAAGCAGTACAGGGGTAATTTATAGCTTTAAATGCATTTCCTAAAAAATCAAAAGAGATTCAAAATAAATAAGTTAAGCAGTTAACAGAAAAAACTAGCAAAATGAGAGAGTGAAATAAAGAGAGCAGGGAGAAAACAGTAAAGAGTAAAATAAAAATTAATATACTTCATGAAATAGGAATCAGAAATACAAGCAAAAAAATCAATAAAACCAAACGCTGGTGCTCTGAAAAGACTGACAAAATAGACAAACCTCTCATGAGACTGATCAAGAAAAAGTTACGAATAAACAACAGCAGAAATTAAAATGAGAAAACTAGAAAATTTAAGAGGCAGTACCTATAGATAGAGGTAATTTTTAAGTAACATAAGAATATATGAATTGGAATATATAAACAGATTTGAAAATTTAGAGAATTCAATAATTTTCAAGAAAAACATAACATCTAAATTAACTCAAGAAGAAATATAAAACTGAAAGAAAAAAAAACTACTAAAGAAAGTGAATGAGTAAGCTATCATCTTCCCCACGCCAACCCCCAAAGACATCAACGCCCAGATAATTTACAGGCAAGTTTTATCAAACCTTTAACAAACAAATAAATCCTACCTTACCCAAACTTTTCCAGAGGGTACATAAAAAGAGAAGCGTGTGGGGTGGGGATGAGGAAGCCTAGATAATGAATTTTATTAGGCAACTTGACACTGATATCAAAATGAAATAAAGAAAATATGAGAAAGGAAAATTATAGGTGTATCTCACTCATGGTCAAAGATGCAAAAACCTTCAAAAGCTAAATCTTGCAGAGCATACAAAAGATAATGTTAGTATATCATGATCAAATTGGGCTTATAAAATATGAGAAAGGAAAATTATAGGTGTATCTCACTCATGGTCAAAGATGCAAAAACCTTCGAAAGCTAAATCTTGCAGAGCATACAAAAGATAATGTTAGTATATCATGATCAAATTGGGCTTAATACCTGACATACAAGGGTTGATTAACATTGGAAGTTTGTTGTAATAGATGACATTATAAAATTAATAGCAAAACAATCTGATCATCTCAACAAAATGAAATGCAGAAAAAAGCATTTGATAAAATTCATCAATCATTTATTATAACAACAACAACAATAATAATAATAACAACAACAACAACAAATCCCTTAGGAAACTAGGAATAGAAGGAAACGTCCTTAACCTGGCAGTGGTATGTTGCAGAGAAACCAGTCATTCCTGAAATATCCACTTTCCCCTTGTTCTGCAATGACAGCAATTTTAGTTGAACATATGGTTGGCCCAACTCAAGACTACATTTCCCAGCTTCCTACATAGCTTGGCCTGGCCATGTGACTAGGTCCTGGCCAATGGGGTGAGAGTGGAAGCAATCATGGCATTTTCTGGTTATGCCTTGAAAGGTAAGGAGTGTGCCTTCACCTTCCTCTTTTCTCTTCCCCAGTGGCTGGAAGGTGACATGAGGGTAGAAGCTGGTGCAGCCTTCTGAGCCCACACAATGGAAGCACCCTCTTGAGGATATCAGAGCACAAATACTAGCCGCCATATTAGTCCTGAAATGGTCTTTGTTTAGAGTCTTTGTTATAGCATCTGAGCATGTATGCTAAATACAGTGTATCTCTCAAAAACCTACAGCAAATATTTTATTTAGGGCAAAGCAAGGGAATTTTAGAAGTACTTCTATTAAAATCAGGAGCAAGCCAACAGTGCCCAGTCTCAGCTCTGTATTCACCACTATGGAGGACCTAGTCAATACAATTAAGGCAAGAAAAGAGGAAAAGAGTATAAAGAAGGAAAAAGACATCATGGTCCTTACCTCCAGACAAGATAATTGTTTAAATGGAAAGGTGAAGGAAACACAGACGAATCATTACAACTGAGAAGTAGGATCCAAGCATGGAGCAGAATCGAGAACATGGGACCAGACCCACATCAAACCTTGAGAGCTACAGGGATTGCACTGCAGATCACTGGGAACTACATCAGTGTTTTGCAATAAATGGTGCTAGACAGTTAATTGTCCATTTAGAAAAAAATAAAAATGAATCCCTACCTAATGCTATTCATAAAAATCAATTCCAGGTGCATTGAGGCTCAGTGGCAAAAAGCAAACCTTTAAAATATTTAAAAGAAACTCTAACAGCACATTAACTTAACCTTGAGATAAAGCCCGATTCTTGAACAAGGCACAAAAAGATACTAATGATAAAGACAAGTAATGACTCTGCAATAAAATTTTAAAATTCTGTAGCCATGTGTATGGCGTGCCCACTAGACACCAGACCCTGTGCTAGACACTGGAGATAACAGTAGTAAACAAGACACAGTCCTTATCTTCACGAGCCTGATAGACTTGTGTATGTGCCCACTTCTCAGGGTCAGAATGCTGATTGGGCCAAGACCCATGTCTAGGGTCAGAATATACACCTTGACACCCAACCAAACTCCCCGTCCCTTCTTACCACTTACGTGGACTTTCCTCTCTATGCAGAATTGCTCCGCTCTGCTAACAGCCCCAGATTGGTCTGCTCAAGTTGATAACAGCATCAGGGGCTGTGCAAGAAGAAGAGAGCTGGAAAGGTGTCCATCCTCTCTGGTCTCAGGCTCCCCCACCTGGTGGGGTGGTCAGCACAGATTGAAGGGTTCCAAATCTTCAATTGCAAAAAGTCTGACTGCCTGCAGGTTGATGGATGCATGCAGATGAAGGTCTTTCAGAGCACGCATGTTCCTTTGAGTTTGTACTTTGCCATCATCACCATACATGGTCTATGTATTCTTGTCCTAGGTAACTGCACTGCCCCCCTTCATTAGTCTACTCACTGTTGCCCGGGAAACTATACTGTGCCATCACTGGAGGTTTGGTGGCCCCTTTGGGACTGTGAAATCCCCAATGAGCATCGCCATTAAAACGCTGTCCTCGAGGCACAGACTGCTTCAGTGCTGGCAGGCTGGCAACATTCCAAAACCTTTCAGGTAATCCTGCCCTCTCACTTGTCAAGAGGGTGATAATACTGTTCAAGGAAATACCTGTGATGCCCTGTGCCACGTTCACTTCCCATAGGCACGCTGATCATGGAATTTTAGATTCGTGCTGGTTGAAAAAACCTAAGATGTCATATATTCTAAACTCATTCTTAATTCTTTGGCCATACTGATAAATTGCTTGCTATAAAGCACTCAAAACATTAAATATTTAAACCATTTTAGATGCATACTTGGGCAGGTAAAAAAATTAAGGATAAGAAGTAAAACTTGAGATCAGCAAGCTAAAGCTGAAGCCCGCAGTTGTTGTAGGGCATCTGCCGATGACAGCAGCAGGGCAGGCTTTGGTTTTAAGTGCCCCTCAGAGGAAGAAGGGACTAAACAACTTCAGTGGCAAACACTACAAGCAACCTTCCGGGCAAGGCTCCAAGCGCATTGCATACATTAACCTAAATCTAGGGCAGCTCAGGGCAGGGGTTGGCACCAACATCTACACATGAAGCTGGAATAGTGGTGGGGCTGCACCCAGTGACAGAGTGACCTAGGAAAAATGCCCTGCAGAAAAATGGCAAGAACTGTGTTTGTGGGTGTTGGATGGGGAAGGAAGGGGCTCACTTTGATTTAAAATCTGAATTCATGCTGTGCAGCCTAAAAAAAAAAAATTTCAGCCAAAAATTTTAAGTTGCCCAAGTTGGATGTGCCAGCAAGCTCCAGGTGGAAACAAACAAACTTTCTCTGAAGGAACACATCCTCACACTGAGCCTCGAAGAGTTCCCACACATAAAGTTCCCCTGACTGCAATTCACAATAAGAAAACCACAAAATACGTGAGGTAACAAGCCATAATGCGTGAGGATTCGAGAGAAAAATCTGATGGAGACTTAAAATATTAGAATTATAAGCTATAGAATATGAATTATTTAACATCTTAAAATATAAAAGAATAAAAAATACGTGAGGTAACAAGCCATAATGCGTGAGGATTCGAGAGAAAAATCTGATGGAGACTTACAATATTAGAATTATAAGCTATAGAATATGAATTATTTAACATCTTAAAATATAAAAGAATAAAACAGAAGTATTGAGTAGACAACAAGAGACTATAAAAAATGACCATCCAGGTTGAGCCTTCTGTTCCACAGAATTCTGGTGGCAATAATTAATCTGGCTGATCAGAGGCAAAAGGTCACTGAAAAAGAAGCAATATCCAAGACTGCCCAATCTATGACTGAAATCTTAGGGTAAGAAACAGCTCCCCAAAAATCCCACCCAATATCTCAACAAAAACTGAATGGGAATGGAGGATGATTTAAAAACTGAGTTTGGATTTATTTAAAGTCAATATATGAAAGGGCTAATTAAAACTCTTTTGAAACAAATCTACACCCATAACATAAAACCAATTCCCACTTTTCAGAGAGCTTCTGAGAGGAAGGGACCTCTCTCCACCCCAGTGAAAAGGCTCCTTCTCACGCTACGAAATTACTGTCCAAAGGTTTAGAATTTAACACTTATGTTGCCTCCTGTATCAAAAACGTCCTGTTATAAAAGTGGGTTTTACAGTTGAACCTTTAATAAACTAATTATAAAGCAAATTGATGTTTAAAATATATAAAAAATATTAAGAAAAGCTAATGTAATGGTAAGGTAAAAGCAAACTTTAAAAATCTTAAAATCATTTTTAATAATCAATAAATTTTCAATAAAATAATCACAAAATATTTACCTTTTTATTGTTTACATCCACACCATTTTAATCATACAGATTAATTATATCACTTAAAAATAATTCCCAACTTTTCATGGCTAATAAAACGACAACAAGTTGAAGCCTATTATTTAAGTTTCAAGGGTCAGTAACCAAGAGAAGAACTAGAAAGGGTGGTCCCAGCTCCGTGTGGGGGAGGCAGGGCAGTAATCCCCAGAAGGCAGTAAACATGGAAGCTTCTGAGGGAAGCAGAACATGGGGGAAGTGCAGCAGGGCACCACAACTTTCCATCATAATCCTGACTATAGTACTTGATTGTTATCTGTGTGTATGCATCGCTTTGATTTTAAAAAAATACAATAATGTTTTTCTCTTTATTGACGGCCAATTAGTAGTAATCCCTCTTGACCTTTATCTAGTAGGGACTTGCATTAAAGTAGGACAAATGGACCCTAAGAAAATTATATTCCACTGCCTTGCATACACGATTTAGCTGTGGGGAGCGAAAGGGTAAAGAAAACGGAAAGCTCTTATGGCGGCTTCGCCCCATTTGCTGGGAGGTGAGCAGTGGTGAGCCCGCTCCCTACACTCGCTCCCCAGAGCCAAAGGTCCCTGACACAAAGACGGCGGCGTGCATGCAGAAACGGCAGCACGGGGCCTGCCACCAAGAGGCCAAACAGGGTGGCTCTGTTTGGGTGAATTTACCCATTCCTTAGCCTTTCCAAAACCAGAAAACATTTAATAAGTATTTCCAGAGATAACTGGTTCCTGAGTGATTAACTGATATCAACCAAATCAGGATGCACGATCAGAATGCCATGTGTTAATTTATGAGGGAAATAATATCCCCTTCCAGTGCCCACAATGTTTGCATCCTCTCTCCAAGTCCCCTGGATTCTCAGCATGGAGCTGTGAGGAAGCTAAATCACTGGCGACGTGGCGGCACGGCGAGCACGGACTTACAGGCACAGTCGCCGAGAACATCGAGAGGGCGCCACATCTCCTGCCCATGTGCACAGCACTTCCCTGGAGAAGGCAGCGCCCACATCCTTGGGACAGCACTGGACACACTCTGCGCCTCCTTTCCTTTGTCCCAATGCTGACCAAGCCCCCTTGTGATGGTAAATTCTTTAGTGTGTCAGTCACCGATTAAGCTGGGAAGCTGCTTCTAGACAAGAAGCTATTTCTTTGGCCTTCCATTATGAGGTAATTCAATAAGTTAAATGCTTCTTAGAGTCATCCCATTTCCAAGTCCTTAGGGGTTACCTCACTTGGTCCCCAGTTACAGTCCACACCTTGCTCTAGACTTCATGGATATTTAACCTGCCCAGTCCTCAAACCCAGCCAGCAGCTCAGCAGCTCCTGTCCACAGGAGCCCACTACCTGCGTGGCTCTGTCCACTCCAGACACTACCACCTCATCCTCCACTGCATCAGGATTCTCCATCTGGGCAGGCCACTCTGGCTTGACAGCGTCACACAGTCCGGGCTTTGTCCCTCCGTTCTCCTTCCTCCTCACCCAGGGCTGCATTTTTAGTTTCCTGATCAGTTGTCTCATGGCGTTTCCAATGTTCAGAGAGGTGTATGGCTTGCACTCACAGATTAAACCAGTGACACCTCAAGTATGTTTAGACAATCAACCCTAGACTTCAGCATTACTTTACAAAAAATCTACTTGTTTTTTCAGTTTTGTTTTTTGAACCAAGTTTCACAGGCTTCAGGACTTTTACCCATGTGTGCACCCCCACATCACTGTCCCATCAATGGAGCTCTCAATGACTTCAGCAGGAGCTCTGCAATGGAAAAATCACGTGGAGACTGTGGTTAGGGTTGTTAGACATCAGGACTGGGACATATTCTCCCCTTCCAACATGTTAACTTAAGGCTAGGTAGACATAGGGCAGAAAATGAGCAGCCCACTGCAAGAGCTAAGCACAGGGCAGACAACACGGACAACGGATCTTAAGCTGGGCAGGGTGGAAAAGGAGACTGACGTCCAGAGTGCAGTCACACACGGCAGTTAGGTCCACCTCCTGCTTCAGCCACACTGTCTACTTCCTACCCCCCCCCCCCCCCCCCCCC